>NW_023254987.1:437405-643204 GCF_002007445.2 Ailuropoda melanoleuca
GGTGATGGGTAGTAAGGAGGGCACGTATTGCATGGTGCACTGGGTGTTATACGCAACTAATGAAGCATTGAATTTGACATCAGAATCTGGGGATGTACTGTATGGTGATTAACATAATATAATAAAAAAATTATTAAATAATTTTTTAAAAAAGCAAAAAAAAATAAATAAATTCAAAGTAATGTGTATTTATTACCATTTTATTACTTTTTTTGCAGTTGTTCATGGATATTTTCTCTAATCCTTTCTTGTCTTGCTCTATTTCATGTTTTGTGATTTTCTTTAGGGATATATTAGGATTTTCTTGCATGTAAATTAGTAGTTATTTTCTCCTTTTTCTGTTTTTTTATTAGTTCCAGAGGTAGAATTTAATGATTCATCAGTTGCATATAACACCCAGTGCTCATTATATCAAGTGCCCCTCTTAATGCCCAACATCTAATTATATCTTACCCCCAACAATCTCCCCTCCAGCAGCCCTCAGTTTGTTTCCTATAGTTCAACATCTTTATGATTTGCTTCCCTCTCAATTTTCATTTTATTTTATTTTTCTTTCCATTCCCCTATGTTCATCTGTCTTGTATCTTAAGTTCCACATATAAGTGAAATCATATAGTATTTGTCTTTCTCTGACTGACTTATTTCACTTAACACAATACCCTCTAGTTCCACCCACCTCCTTGCCAATGGCAAGATTTGATTCATTTTGATGGCTGAGTAATATTCCAATATATCCATATTTATCTATATCTGAAGAGATTATATATATATACATAATCTATATCTATCATCTATATCTATATCCACACACACACCACATCTTCTTTATCCATTCTTCTGTTGGTAGTCAACTGGGATTTTTCATATTTTGGCTATTGTGGAAATTGCTGCTACAAATATTGGGGGCATGTGCTCCTTCAAATCACTGTATCCTTTGGATATATACCTCTTAGTGCAATTGCTGGGTCATAGAGTAACTCTATTTTTAACTTTTTGAGGAACTTCCATACTGTTTTCCAGAGTGGGTGCACCAGTTTGCATTCCCACCAAAATTTTTAGAAGTTTCCCCTTTCCCTGCATTCTCATCTACATTTGTTTTTTTCCTTACTTGTTAATCTTAGCCATTCTGACTGGTGTGAGGTGGTATCTCATTGTGGATTTGATTTGTTTCCCTGATCCCAAGTGATGTTGGGGATTTTTTCATTGTCTATTGATAATTTGTATATTTACTTTGGATAAATGTCTGTTCATGTCTTCTGCTCTTTGCTTGACATGGATATTTGTTTTTTGGGTCTTTAGTTTGAGAAGTTCTTTATAGGTCTGGGGTACTAGACCTTTATCTGTTATTTCATTTGCAAATATATTCCCCTAATCTATAGGTTACCTTTTAGTTTTGTTGACTGTTTCCTTTGTTATGCAATTGCTTTATATCTTGATGAAATTCCAATAGATCATTTTTTATTTTCTTTCCTTTGCCTTTGGAGATGTTTCTGGCAAGAAGTTGCTGTGGTTGAGGTCAAAGAGTTTGCTGCTTATGTTCTCTTCTAGGATTTTGATGGATTCCTATTTCACATGTAGGTACTTCATGAAATTTGAGTTCATTTCTGTGTATGGTATAAGAAAGTGGTACAGGTTCATTCTTCTGCATGTGGGTGCCCAATTTTCCCAACACCTTTTTTTAAGAGACTTTTTTTTATTGGATATTCTTTCTTGCTTTGTTGAAGATTAGTAGGCCATAAAGTTCAGAGTCCATTTCTGAGTTCTCCATTCTGTTCCATTCATATGTGTCTGTTTTTGTGCCAGTACCAAACTGTCTTGATGATTACAGCTTTGTAATAGAGTTTGAAGTCTGGGATTGTGATGTCTCCAGCTTTGTTTTTTTCTTTTCAAGATTGCATTGGCTATTCAGGGTATTTTCTGGTTCAATACAAATTTTAGAATTGTTTGTTTTAGCTCTATGAAAAATTCTGATGTTATTTTTATAGGCTTTGCTTTGAATATTTAGATTGCTTAAGGTAGCATAGACATTTTAACAGTAATTGTTCTTTCAACCCATGAGCATGAAATATTTTTTTCCATTTTTTTGTGATTTCCTCAATTTCTTTCATACGTGTTCTATAGTTTTCAGAGTATAGATACTTTATGTCTTCAGTTAGGTTTATTCCTATGTATCTTATGATTTTTGGTGCAATTGTAAATGGGATTGATTCTGTGGTATCTCTTTTTTCTTCCTTGTTGTTAGTGTATAGAAATGCAACTGAACCACTGTGCATTGATTTCATATCTTGTGAGTTTGCTGAATTCCTTCCTGTACCAGTTCTAGCAATTTTGGGGTAGAGTCTATATGGTGTTCTACATTGGGTATCTTGTTGTTTGCAATGAGTGAAATTTGACTTCTTCGATGATGATTAGGATGTCTTTTATTTATTTTTCTTGTGTGATTGCTGAGGCTAGGACTTCTAGTACTATGTTGAAAACAGTGGTGAGAGTGGATATTCCTGTCCATCATTCCTGCCCTTAGAGGAAAAGCTTTGTTTTCCCTATTAAGGATGATGATCACTGTGGGTTTTCTGTATATGGATTTTATGATATTGAGATATGTTCCTTCTATCCCTGCACTGAGGAGAATTTTTATCAGGAAAGGATACTGTATTTTGTTAAATGCTTCTTTTCCATCTATTGAGAGGATCATATGATCATTGTCCTTTTATTAATGTGGTGTATCAAGTTGATTGATTTGTGGATGTTGAATCACTCTTGCAGCCAAGGAATAAATCCCAGCTGGTCAGGCTGAATAATCATTTTAACGTACTGTTGGATCCTATTAGCTAGTATCTTGGTGTTAATTTTGGCATCCATGTTCATTAGGAATATTGGTCTATAATTCTTTTTGGTGGGGTCTTTGTCTGCTTTTGGGATCAAAGTAATGCTGGTCTCATAGAATGAATTTGAAACTTTTCCTTCCATTTCTGTTTTTTTTAAGATTTTATTTTATTTATGTGACAGAGAGACAGCCAGGGAGAGAGGGAACACAGCAGGGGAGAGGGAGAGGAAGAAGCAGGCTCGAAGCCGAGGAGCCTGATGTGGGACTCGATCCTGGAACGCCGGGATCACGCCCTGAGCCGAAGGCAGACGCTTAATGACTGCGCTACCCAGGCGCCCCCATTTCTGTTTTTTTTAAACAGATTCAGAAGTATAGGTATTAATTCTTCTTTAAATGTTTGGTAGAATTCCTGGGAGGCCATCCAGCCCTCGCCTCTTGCGTGTTGTGAAATTTTTTATTACTGATTCAATTTCCTTGCTGGCAATGGGTCTGCTCAGGTGTTCTATTTCTTCTTGTTTCAGTTTTGGTAGTTTATAAGTTTCCAGGAATGCATCCACCTCTTCCAGATGGTCTAATTTGTTGGGATACAATTGGTCAAAATATTCCCTCATTCATATATGTATTTCTTTGGTGTTGGTTATGATCTCTGCTCTTCATTGATAATTTTATTTATTTGGGTCCTTTCCTTTTTCTTTTCATAAGTCTGCCTGTGTGTTTATTGATCTTATTAATTCTTTCAAAGAACCCACTCCTAGTTTCATTGTTCTTCTCTACTGTTTTTTTTTTACTTCTACATCATTGATTTCTTATTATTTCTTTTCTCCATCTCAGTTTATGCTTTATTTTCTGTTCTTTCTCCAGATTTTTAAGTGTAAAGTTAGTTTGTCTTTTTGAGACTTTTCTTGTTTTGAGAAAAGACTGTATTGCTATATACTTCCCACTTAGGACTACCTTTGCTGCATCCTGAAGGTTCTGAATTGTTGTTTTCTTTTTTTCTTTTCTTTCTTATTTTTTAAGATTTTATTTATTTATTTGACAGAGCAAGAGACAGCCAGCAAGAGAGGGAACATAAGCAGGGGAAGTGGAGGGAAAGAAACAGGCTCCCAGCATGGGAGCCCAATGCGGAGCTCGATCCCAGAATGCTGAGATCACGCCTTGAGCTGAAAGCAGACGCTTAACGACTGAGCCACCCAGGAACACCTGAACTGTCGTTTTCATTTTCATTTGCTTCCATGTATATTTTATTTATTTTTTAATATTTTTATTACATTATGTTAGTCACCATACAGTACATCCCTGGTTTCTGATGCAAGGTTCAATGATTCATTAGTTGTGTATAACACCCACTGCACCATGCAATATGTGCCCTCCTTACTACCCATCACCAGTCTATCCCATTCCCCCACCCCCTCCCCTCTGAAGCCCTCAGTTGGTTTCTCAGAGTCCATAGTCTCCCATGCTTCACTCCCTCTTCTGATTACCCCTCGTTCTTTAACCTTTTCTTCCCCTAATGATCTTCTTAGTTCTCATGTTCCATAGATGACAGAAATCATATGGTAATTGTCTTTTAAAAATTCTTCTTAGTTTCCTGTTTAAATCATTCATTCTTTATTAGGATGTTCTTTAAATTCCATTTATTTGTGTTCCTTCCATTTTTTTCTTATGATTGTGTTCAAGTTTTAAGGAATTGTGGTCTGAAAATATACATGGTATAATCTCTATTTTTTCATACTGCATGAGACCTGATTTGTGGCCCAGTATGTGATCTATTCTGGAGAATGTTCCTTTTGCACTCAAGAATGTGTACTCTGGGAGGTGAGAAAAGATGGTTGAGGAGTAGGGGACTCTATTTCATCCAGTCCCTGAATCGAGCTGGATAACTACCAGACCATTCTGAACACCCATGAAATCAACCTGAGATGTTAGAAGATATATCTGGATCTCTACAAACAGAACATCTCTGGTGGTTGGTCTTGAGGTATGAAGTAGGGAGCCATGATTCTGTGGGCAGATATTGGAAGATAAATGGAAGAGGGAGGGAGACTCCATGCTCTTGACCCATGAAGGCAAAAGTCTCTGGCACAAGGGAGCTTGCTGGACTCACAGACTGGTAGCAGTGGGGAAAGGGCTTTAGGATACCACACCATACTGAAACCTGGTAGTAGGGAGGGTGAATTTAAACCAGGGATGGCTGGCGGTTTTAGATGGACAAATGGCAGAGACGTGCCTGGTCCTGGGAGCAAGGACAACCAGGATGCTGTGGGTTTTTAGCAGCACTGACAGAAATGGAGTCAGTGTGGCCTGGAGAGTTCAGTGAAGAGCAGACTGTGATCTCTCTGTTCTGTGACAAAGGTTTGGATATGTCCACTGCTACACTGACTCTCAGAAGAGACAGAGAATTTAGCTATTGTAGACAATGCTGCTATGAACATTGGGGTACATATGGCTCTTCTCTTCACTACGTCTGCATCTTGGGGGTAAATACCCAGAAGTGAAATTGCTGGATCATAGGGTAGCTCAATTTTTAACTTTTTAAGGGACCTCCACACTGTTTTCCAGAGTGGCTGTACCAACTTGCATTCCCACCAGCAGTGTAAGAGGGTTCACCTTTTCGACATCCTCTCCAACATTTGTTGTTTCTTGCCTTGTCAATTTTTGCCATTCTAACAGGCATAAGGTGGTATCTCAGTGTGGTTTTAATTTGAATTTCCCTGATAGCTAATGATGTTGAACATTTTTCATGTGTCTGCTAGTCATTTGTATGTCTTCATTGGAAAATGTCTGTTCATATCTTCTGCCCATTTTTTGATTTGTTATTTGTTTCCCATGTATTGAGTTTGAGAAATTCCTTATAGATCTTGGATACTAGTCTTTTATCTGTAGTGTCATTTGCAAATATCTTCTCCCACTCTGTGGGTTGTCTTTTAGTTTCTTTGACAATTTCCTTGGCAGTGCAGAAACTTTTTATCTTGAAGTCTGGAGCCGAGAAGTCCTTCAACAAATGACTGGATTAAGAAGACATGGTCCATATATACAATGGAATATTACTCAGCTATCAGAAAAAACAATTACACAACATTTGCAGCAACATGGATGGGACTGGAGGAGATGATGCTAAGTGAGATAAGTCAAGCAGAGAAAGACAATTATCATATGGTTTCACTCATTTATGGAACATAAGAAATAGGAAGATAGATAGGAGAAGGAAGGGAAGAATGAAGGGGGATAAACAGAAGAGGGAATGAACCATGAAAGACTGTGGACTCTGGGAAAAAAACTGAGAGCTTCAGAGGGATGGGGGTTGGGGGATTGGGATAGGCCAGTGATGGGTATTAAGGAGAGCATGTATAGCATGGTGCACTGGGTGTTATAATGAATCATGGAACATTATATCAAAAACTAAGGATATACTGTATGGTGACTAACATAACATAATAGAAAATTATTATTACTTAGAAAAAAAGGAGACAGAAAGCCACCAGGGAAAGCCACCCAGAGAACAAAAGCCCTAAAAACTGGTTCTCACTGGGCCAACCCACCCCCACAGGGGGCAGGAAACACTGCCCAAATAGCCTTGTCTTAGTATCAGCACATAAGTCCCCTCCCCCAGAAGGCAGGCTGAAGGAAGAGGAAACCCTCATCCCTAAGGTCCCTATAAAAAAAGTGCATATTGCTTGGGTCCTAGACAATAATTTGTGTTCTGTACATCCCCACAACCACACCTCTTCAGAATGACAAGGAGAAGGAACCCCAACAAAGGAAAGAAACAGAGACTGTGACCCCTGCCACAGAACTAATGGATATGGATATAACCAACATGTCAGAAATGGATTTCAGAGTAACAACTATCAAGATGATGTATAGGCTCGAGAAAAATATTAATGAAAATATAGAATCTCTAAGGGCTGAAATGAGAATGAGTCTGGTGGAAATTAAGAATTCTATGAATGAAATGCAGTCTAAACTGGATTATCTGATGGACAGGGTAAATGAGGCAGAAGAATGAATTAGTGAGTTGGGAGATGAGATGATAGAAAAGAATGAAAAAGAGGTAACATGGCTTTAAAAACTCCAGCTTCAAGAGATTAGAATATGGAGATTACTGACTCAATGAAACTTTCCAATGTCAGAATCATCAGATTCTCCAAGGGGGTGGAGAAAGAAAGAGGTCTAGAAGAGATATTTGAACAAATTGTAGCAGAGAACTTCCCTAATCAGGCGAAGGAAATAAGCATTCGTGTCCAAGAGGCAGAGGACCCCTCCCAAGATCAATGAGAAAAGACCAACACCACGTCACATAATAGTACAATTCACAAATCTTAGATCCAAGGATAAAATCTTGAAAGCAGCCAGGGGAAAGAGAATCCTCACCTACAGAGGGAGGAACATCAGAATAACATCAGACCTGTCTACAGAGACCTGGAAAGCCAGAAAAAGCTGGCAAGACATATTCAGGGCACAAAGTGAGTAGAACATGCAGCCAAAGTTTCTTTATCCAGCAAGCCTGTCATTCAGAATGGATGGAGACACAAGGAGCTTCCAAGAATGGCAGAAACTGAAAGAATATGTGACCACCAAGCCAGCTCTGCAAGAAATATTAAGGGGGTTCTATAAAAGAAGAAAGACCCCAAGAGTAATATAGATGAGAAACTTACAGAGACAATCTATATGAACAAGGACTTCACAGGCAACATGATGGCAATAAAATCATATATTTCAATAATCACTCTCAACGTGCACAGCCTAATGGTTCCCATGAAATGGCACAGAGTTGCCGATTGGATACAGAGAGAGGACTCATCCATATGCTGTGTGCAAGAGACTCATTTTGTACCTAAAGATACATCCAGACTGAAAGTGAAGGGATGGAGAATAATTTTCTTGCCAACAGACCTCAAAAGAAAGATGGGGTAGCCATTCTCATAATAGACAAATGAGATTTTAAGCTAAAGACTGTGCTTAGAGATACAGGAGGACGCTATATTATTCTAAAGGGGTATATCCAACAAAAGAATCTAACAAGTATAAATATCTACATCCCAACAGGGGAGCAGCCAACTACATAAGCCAACTGTTAACCAAAATAAAGTGACATATAGATAATAATACATTAATAGTAAGGGACCTCTACACTCCACTCTCAGCAATAGAGAGATTATCTAAGCAGAAGATCAACAAAGTAACAAGAACTTTGAATGACACACTGGACCGGATGGCCCTCATAGATATATACAGAACATTCCATCTGAAAACAACAGAATACTCATAATTTTCAAACACACATGGAACTTTCTTCAGAATGGACCATATACTGAGTCACAAAACAGGTCTCAACTGATACCAAATGATTGAAATTACTCCCTGCATATTCTTGGACCACAATGCTTTGAAACCGGAACTCAAGCACAAGAAAATTTGGAAGAAAAATCAAATACATGGAAGCTAAGTACCACCCTTCTAAAGAATGTTTAGGCAAACCAGGAAATTAAGGAAGAACATAAGCAATTTATGGAAACAAATGAGAAGGAAAAAAAATCGGTCAAAGACCTATGGGATAGCACAAAGTTTGTCCTACGGGGAAAATACATAGCCATCCAAGCCTCACTCAAAGGAAGAGAAAAAGCTAAAACACAGACCCTATACTCACACCTTAAACAGTTGAAGATGGAGCAAAAGAAGAGGCTTAAGCCACACATGAAAAGAGAAATAATTAATATTAGAGGAGATCAATGAATTAGAAACCAGAAATACAGTAGAGCAGATCAATGAAGCTAGAAGTCGGTTCTTTGAAAAATTAATAACATCAATAAACCACTGGCCAGACTTACCCAAAAGAAAAGAGAAAGGACTCAAATTAATAAAATTATGAATGAAAGGGGAGATATCACGACTAACACCAAGGAAATAGAAACGATTATTAGAAACTATTATCAACAAACATATGCCAGTAAATTAAGCAACCTGGAAGAAATGGATGCCTTCCTGGAAACCTATAAACTTCGAAGATTGAAAAAGGAAGAGATTGACAACCTAAATAGGCCAATATCCAGTAGAGAGATTGAAGCAGTGATCCAAAACCTCCCAAAAAGTAAGGGCCCAGGGCTTGATGGATGCCCTGGGGACTTCTACCAAACATTCAAAGAAATAATACCTATTCTCCTGAAGCTGTTTCAAAAAAATAGAAACAGAAGGAAAACTACCAAACTCATTCTATGAGGCCAACATTACATTGATCCCCAAACCAGGCAAAGACCCCATCAAAAAGGAGAATTACAGACCGATATCCCTGATGAATATGAATGCCAAAATTCCCAATACAATCTTAGCTAATAGGATCCAACAGTACATTAAAAGGATTATTCATCACGAACAGGTGGGATTCTTCCCTGGGATGCAAGTGTGGTTCAACATTTGCAAGTCAAGCAGTGTGAGAGAACACATTAATAAGAGAAGAGAAAAGAATCATATGGTCCTCTCAGTAGATCCAGAAAAAAGTATTTGACAAAAACACCCGGTAGAAAAAAGACAGTCTCTTCAATAAATGGTGCTGGGAAAATGGACAGCTGTATGCAGAAGAATGAAACTGACCTATCTCTCACACCATACACAAAGATAAACTGTAAATGAAAGAATGACCTTGATGTGAGACAGGAATCCATCAAAATCATGGAGGAAAACATAGGCAGTAACCTCTTTGACATTGGCCACAGCAAACTTTTTCATGACACGTCTCCAAAGGCAAGGGAAACAAAAGCAAAAATGACTTTTTGGGACTTCATCAAGATAAATAACTTCTGCACAGCAAAGGAAACAGTCAACAAAACAAAGAGGCAACCAACGGAACAGGAGAAGATATTTGCAAATGACACTACAGGTAAAGGGCTGGTATCCAAGATCTATAAAGAACTTTTGAAACTCAACACCCAAGAAACAAATAATCAAATCAAAAGGGATGTACTGTATGGTGATTAACATAATATAATAAAAAATCATTAAAAAAAGAAGATATGAACAGACACTTTTTCAATAACAGCATACGAATGGCTAACAGACACATGAAAAAGTGTTCAACATCATTAGCCATCAGGGAAATTCAAATTAAAACCACATTGAGATACTACCTTATACCAGTTAGAATGGCAAAAATCAATAAGGCAGGAAACAACAGATGTTGTCAAGGATGTGGAGAAAGGGGAACCCTCTTATCATTGTTGGTGGGAATGCAAGTTGGTACAGCCACTTTGGAAAACAGTATGGAGTTTCCTCAAGACGTTAAAAATAGAGATACCCCACGACCCAGCAATTACACTACTAGGTATTTGCCCTAATGACACAGATGTGGTGAAAAGAAGGGGCACATGCACCACAATGTTCATAGCAGCAATGTCCACAATATCCAAACTGGGGAAGGGGCCGAGATGCCCTTCAACAGACGAATGGATAAAGAAGATGTGGTCCATATGTACTGAGTAATGGAATATTGCTCAGCCATCAGAAAGGATGATTACCCAACATTTGCATCATCATGGATGGAACTGGAGGAGATTATGCTAAGTGAAGTGAGTCAAGTAGAGAAAGACAATTATCATATGGTCTCTTTTGTGGAACAAAAGGAAGAGCAGGGAGATCATTAGAAGAAAGAAGGGAAAAATATATGGGGGAAGATGAATCATGAGAGACTATTGACTCCAAGAAACAATCTGAGGGTTTTAGAAGGGAGGGGATTGGGGGAATGGGCTAGCCCAGTGATTGGTATTAAGGAGGGAGGGCACATATTGCATGGAGCACTGGGTGTTATAGGCAAACAAGGAATCATGGAACACTACATCACAAGCTAATAATGTACTGTATGGTGACTAACGTATCATCATCATCATCATCATCATAAAGAATGCGTACTCTGCTTCTTTAGGGTAAAATGCTGTGACTATACCTGTTTAAGTCCATCTGGTCCAGTGTGTCATTTAAAGTCTTTGCTTCCTTGTTGGTCTTCTGCTTAGGCGATCTGTCACTGCTGGAAGTGGAGTGTTAATGTCTCTTACTATTATTGTATTATTATCAATGTGTCTCTTTAATTTGGTTATTAATTGATTTGTATATTTTGCTGCTTCCAATATAGGGGCATAAATATTTGCAATTCTTAAATCCTCTTGTTGGATAGACCCTTTTATTATGATATAGCTTCCCTCTTCATCTCTTATTACAGTCTTTAGTTTAAAATCTAGTTTGTCTGATATAAGGATGGCTATTCCATCTTCCCTTGATGTCCATTAGCATGATAATGATATCATGATATCGGTATGATAACTCTCACCCCTCACTTTCACTCTGGAGGTGTCTTTGGGTGTAAAGTGAGTCTTTTATACACAGCATATTGAAAGTTCTTGCTCTTTTAATCCAATCTGATATCCTATGTCTTTTCATTGGGATATTTAGTGCATTTGCATTCAATTATTGAACTATATGAAATTAGTGACATTTATTACCTCTAAAGTCTCTGTTTCTGTAGATTGTCTTTGTTCCTTTCTGGTCTTCCTTACTGTTGGGGTTTCTCTTCACTCACATGATCCCCTTTAAGATTTCTTGCCAGGCTGATTTAGTGTTCACAAATCCTTTTAGATTTTGTTTATCCTGGAAATTCTATCTCTCCTATTTTGAATGACATCCTTGCTGGATAAAGCATTCTTGGCTGCATATTTTTCCCATTTAGCACATTGAATATATCATGTCAGTCCTTCCTAACCTGCCAGGTCTCTGTGGATAGGTTTGCAGCCAATCTAATATTTCTACCATTTTAGGTTAAGGACATCTTCTCTTGAGCTGTTTCCAACATTTTCTCTTTATCTTTGAAATTTGTAAGCTTCACTTTTATATGTCAAAGAGTTGACCTATTTTTATTGATTTTGAGGGTGTTTTCTGTGCCTTTTGCTCTTGAAAGCCTGTTTCCTTCCCCAGATTATGGAGGTTCTCAGCTATAATTTGTTCAAATAAACATTTTGCCCCCCTTTATCTTCTGGGACCCCTAAAATCCAGATATTTCACTTTAGGGAATGGCTGAGTCTTCCATTCTTCATGACCCGATAGTTGTCCTTCTCCCTTCTTTTCAACTTCTGTATTTTCCATCACTTTGTCTTCTATATCACTGACTCTTCTGCCTCCTTTTTCCTCTCTGTTAGAGCCCCATTTGTGACTGCATCTCAGGAACAGCATTTTTAATTTTGGTCTGACTAGATTTTAGTTCTTTTATTTCTACTGTAATGGGTTGTCTAGTGTCTTCTATCTTTTTTATTCAAGCCCAGCTAGTTTTTCTTTATAATCATTGTTCTAAATTCTAGTTTAGACTCATATTTGTTTTTTTTTAAGATTTTATTTATTTATTTATTTGACAGAGATAGAGACAGCCAGCGAGAGAGGGAACACAAGCAGGGGGAGTGGGAGAGGAAGAAGCAGGCTCATAGAGGAGGAGTCTGATGTGGGGCTCAATCCCATAATGCCAGGATCACACCCTGAGCCGAAGGCATATGCTTAACCACTATGCCACCCAGGCACCCCAAGACTCTTACTTATATTTGTATTGATTAAATCCCTGGTAGTGGTTACTACATCTTGTTCTTTTTGGGGGGTTGAATTTTTCCAACTTGTCATCTTGCCCAGAAAATAAGGGAGGAAAGTAATAGAAAAAAAGAACAACAATAACAACAAAAACTTCAGGAAGTGTTTTTGGTGCATGCTGTGTGTACTCTGTTTTGTTTTGGCTGCTCTTTCCCACTGGTCCTTCCTCTACAGGTTTCCTCCTTTCTTGTAGTGGGGAGTGTTTGGAGCTTTAAGTACATGTGCTTTGTTTGTTTTGTTTTGTTTTTGTTTTTGTTTTTGCTTTTTGGTCAAGATAAGTCTGTAAAAGAAAGAAACAAAAACAAAATAAAAGAACAGCAAACATCAACAACGAAAGCCTCATCCTATATAAGAGAAAAGGAAGAGGAACAAATACGGAAACAAACAGACAATAAACTATCAGCCTGATTCCAAAAAATAAGGAAACAAGGAAAAAAGGGTAGGGAGTAAAGAAAAGAGAAAAGAAAAAAAAATAAGAAACCTGATTTGAAAAATAAAAGAAACAAACCAACAAATGAATAAGAAATTAAAGCTTATATATATATAGTATTATATATGATATATATATCACATATATATATTGTATTATATATTATATAAAGGATAACCAAAAATAAAAAGTTTAATTTTAATTTAAATTTAAGTTTAAAAATTTTAATTTAAAAAAATTAAAAAGAAATTAAGAAAAGGGGAGGAAAAAAAAATGAAGCAAGCCTGATTGTATTTCCACTGGAAGCTGATGTTTTGGAGCTTTTTTAATAAGTAGACTTGGTAGATGCAGGGCCTGTCTTGGTCTTCTGAGGGAGAGGTCTGCTGGGCTGACTCACAAGCTGAATTGCCCTTGTAAAAATGTCTCTGCCAGCTGCAGAGGGGTGTTATTTAATGTAGGGGACTCTAGCTTCCATTGGAGGTTGTATGTTTCTCTCTGAAGTCCAACTGTGCTGGTGGGTGGAAGGTGGGGGAGTGGTGGAAGAGGAAGAACATGGTGTCAACCCACTCTCTTGTCTATGGGGAGCAAAACTTCTGGCCACCGCTGTCAGGAGGCCCTCTTAGAAAAGTGAAAAATCTTTGCCCCGAGCTTTTGTCAGTTCCCTGCCCTAAGCTCTGTATGGCTGGGCCATTGGCACTCCTGGAGCCACAGATCTCCTGTATTTCATCTCTGGCTGATGGTTGGGATTCAAAACTTCAAGTTTTAAAGGGCCTGGTAAGATCCAACCCCACTCCCATCCCCCGGAGGAGAGGCTCAGGGCATGTCTAGCACCATCCTGTTTCCAAAAAGCCATTGCACAGTGCATGGGTAGAGGCTAGAGTTTATTGTAATGCTCAGTGAAAAGCTGAAACCAGGTTATTAGCTCTCTGCACTCAACTCAGTCCCCTACTTCATTCTGTCCCAAAAAAGCAACCATAGAGGCTTGAATCTATTGTGACAGACAGCAAAAAGCAGTGGCCGGGATTTTTGCAATCTGCTCCTGTCTCTGCTTTCTACTCAGTTCTGCTACACAAAAGCAGCTGCAATGCTCACACACAGAGGTTTAAGTCTATTGTGGATCACAGTAAAAAGTCCATTGTGGCTCACAGTAAAAAGTTGTTTCTACTCTCTGTGAGCACCTCTGACCCTGCGTTTGAGCACCACTCAATGGCTCCTCACTGGCCTTTTGTCCTTGGAGAGATAAAATATGTTCTTCCAAATGCACTCCAGGAAGGGGAGCAATCTCACCCTGTGCGACCAGAGGATCTCCTCACTGAGGCTTATTGTGTGGTGCTTACCCACTACACTCTCTCTCACTTTCTCCTTTTCCCTGAATTTGCTCCACAAAAAGGGTTCTCTCCCCTTTGTGGCCACAGGGCTTTTCTCTCCCCCAAGTCATGGCTCTGAACCTCGCATCTGCCATGTTCTCTCCCTCCAACTGTGCAGATTGTTTCCTTTATCTTCATATCATCTTCCTAGTTGCTCAAAATAGTTGAATGCTGATCTAAGTATTTTTAAGGATGAGGAAAATTCACGGTCCTCCTACTACTCTTCCATCCAACTCTAGTGGTTTTTTTGATATATGGTTATGATTATATTTGTATAAAACCCCTTCCTCAAATAGCAGGCTATATTAAGCTGATGGTCATTCAGGTTTGAAACCCTTCTTTTCTCCTCTCCTCCATACATTTTAAATATATGTTATTGCACTTTATTTCCCTTTATTTGTGCGTGATTTCCTCAAATGATTTTTTTAATAGAAATATTCATCTCCATTACTTTTCTGTTTCCTGACATTATACTGTCACTTTTGGTCTATCCTTTCCACTCAAAGAGCCCCTATATTATTTCTTACAGGGCTGGTTTAGTCATCATGAACTCTTTTAGTTTTTTTGTCTGGGAAACTCTATTTCTCCTTCTGTTCTGAATGATAGTTTTGCTGGATGGAATACTCTTGCCTGCAGGTTTTTCCCGTTCAGCACATTGCATATATCATGCCACTCCCTTCTGGTTTGTTAGGATTCTGTTGAGAAATCTCCAGCTAATTTTATGGATCTTCCTTTGTAAATTAAGGACTTCTTTTGTCTTGGGGCTCTTAAGGTTTTTTTATCACTGTATTTTGCAAATTTAATTACAATATGTCTTGGTTGTTGGCCTGCTTTGTTGATTTGCATGGGAGTTCTCTGTGTTTCCTGGATTTGGATGTTTGTTTCCTTCTCCAGATTAGGTAAGTTTTCAGATATTATTTCCTCAAATAAATTTTCTGTCCCCATTCTCTCTTATGTGGGACTCCTATAATATGAATGCTATTATATTTTATGGAGTCACTGAGATTGCTAAGTCTATTCTCATGTTGCACGATTCTTCTATCTCTCTTTTGCCAGCTTCATTGCTTTCTATTACTTTGTCTTCTAGGTCACTAATTCATTCCTATGCTTCTCCCTGTCTGCTGTTCATTGCATCAAGCCTGTTTCTAATCTCATTTATTGCACTTTTCATCTCTGATTGATTCTTTTTTAATTCTTTTATCTCTGTGGAAAGTGCATCACTGATGTCTTCTAATATTTTCTCAAAGTCACCAACTATCCTTAGGATTTTTCCTTTAAATTCTCCATCAGGCATCTGTTTTGCTTAGATATCAGGGCCATGACCTTATCTTGTTCTTTCATTATGGGTAAATTCTTCCATCTTCACACTTTGTCTAAGTATCTGCCTTGTTCTGTTTTAGGAAGTCAGTTCTGTGTCCTGCTCCTGAAAGGAATGGCCTTCTGAATGTAATGTCCAGTGCCTGGTGTTTTGAGTGTCTCCAGTATATGCTCCATGTGCTCTGCTGCTGTGTTCTAGCTGCTCTATCCTTCAGGCCAGTTTTTTGCAGAGGCTCTTCTTGCCTGCTCTGGGCAGTGTTTGTTCACTGGTCTGAATCTGGTGATTTTTAACTAGCTGTGCTCTGGTCAGCTTGTGAAATGAGACGTGTTACCACCTGTACCAGAACTGAGGCCCTGCAGAACTCTCTTGTTGGGAGATGTGATGAGGGCAGGCGATTGTGCTGGTCTTCTGGGAAGTGGGCCTGATGCACTGGAACTGAGGCAATAATGACTGAAAATACTAATTTGACAGGACCCCAGGGGTGTGGTTCTTGTGAAAGCAAGGTAGGCAGCCAGTGTCACACTATACTGTACCCCATAGGTGGCTCTGTGTTTATGCTGAGGGGTAGAGGGAGTAAATGGTGGAAGGACAACTCCTTTGTTCCCAGAGAGGAGACTGTGTGAACATTTCTTCTCAGGGACTTGCTTCTAGAACAGCAAATAATCTCCCCACTGTGTGCCCCAGGTGCTCTTCAAATGACTGTTTCCATGCTGTCTGCCTCCAACTTGTTTACCTGCCTTCTCTTGAAGATCAGCACGATGCTCTCCAGACTCTATCCCAGCTAAGCCTACTGACTTTAAAAACTCCAAGCTTTAAACCTCACTGGTTGCAAGAATGTATGCAATTCAGGCTCTCTCATTTTCCAAGCCAATGGCGTTGGGGAAACATTCTCCTTTTGTGTGCCTTTGTGTGCTCCTGTCTCTCATCCTTCGTTGCAGCCATGGCTCCCTCCCCTCCACAGCAGCCAGCATCCATTGCTCGCCTACACCATATCTCACATTTCCTATCTTCTTTGATGTGGCCTTGTCTCTTCCTTTACTTATGGAGTTTGTTTCATCAGTTCTTTTTTTCCTAATAATATTTTTATTATATTATGTTAGTCACCATACAGTATATCCCTAGCTTTTGATGTAAAGTTCCATGATTCATTACTTGCGTATAACACCCAGTACACCATGCAATATATGTCCTCCTTAATACCTATCATCAGCCTATCCCATTATGTCGATTTCCTGGGTATTGAGGATGATTTCTCAATTACCTTATTATTTTCCAAGGATAAAGAGAATCTAGGGTACTCCAATTCTGCTTCTATCTTCCTCATTTCCTTTATTATTATAAAGTGTTCATTGTCTCCTACAGTCTTTGTTTTTTTGTTTAATTTTTTACTTTTCTTAACACTGAATCATACACTTTATTTAAAAAATTCTATTTTATTTTCTTTTAAACTAGGCTCCACACCCAACTCAGGACTTGAACTCACAACTTTTTTTCTTTTTGGTTAAGATTGGTATTTTTTTGTATTTTTTATTTTTGATTTGAAGTTCCATGATTCATTACTTGCATATAACATCCAGTGCACCATGCAATACATGCCCTCCTTACAACCCATCACCAGCCTATCCCATTCCCCCACCCCCTCCCCTCTGAAGCCCTCAGTTTCTTTTCCAAAGTCCATAGACTCAAATGGTTCATTTCCCCTTCTGTTTACCCCCCTTTCCTCTTCCCTTTTTCTCCTACCAATCTTCCTGCTTCTTATGTTACATAAATGAGTGAAACCATATGATAATTGTCTTTCTCTGCTTGACTTATTTCACTTACCATTACTTCCTCCAGTCCCATCCATGTTACAGCAAATGTTGTGAAATCGTTCTTTTTGATGGCTAATAACCCATTGCATATATGGACCACATCTTCTTAATCCAGTCAACTGTTGAAGGGCATCTCAGCGCCGTCCACAATATAGCTATTGTGGACAATGCTGCTATGAACAATGGGGTACATATGGCCCTTCTCTTCACTACATCTGTATCTTTTGGATAAATACCCAGTAGTGTAATTGCTGGATCATAAGGTAGCTCAATTTTTAACATTTTAAGAGACCACCACACTGTTTTCCAGAGTGGCTGTACCAACTTGCATTCCCACCAACAATGTAGGAGAGATCCCCTTTGTCCACATCCTCTCCAGCAATTTTTGTTTCTTGCCTTGTCCATTTTTGCTGTTCTAACTGGTGTAAGGTGGTATCTTAGTGTGGTTGTGATTTGAATTTCCTTGATGGCTAATGATTTTGAACATTTTTTCTTGTGTCTGTTGCCATTTGTATGTCTTCATTGGAAAAGTGTCTGTTCATATCTTCTGCCCATTTTATGATTTATTTGTTTCTCACATAGTGAGTTTGAGAAGTTCTTTGTGGATCTTGGATACCAATCTTTTATCTGTAGCATCATTTGCAAATATCTTCTCCCATTTCGTGGGTTGCCTCTTAGTTTTTTTGACTGTTTCCTTGGCTGTGCAGAAGTTTTTTATCTTGATGAAGTCCCACAGTCATTTTATCTTTTGTTTCTCTTGCCTTTGGAGATGTGTCATGAAAAAGGTTGCTTTGGCCGATGTTGTAGACAGTGCTGCCTATGTTCTCCTCTAGGATTTTGATGGATTCCTGTCTCACATTGAGGTCTTTCAACCATTTGGAGTTTATCTTTGTGTATGGTGTGAGAAAGTGGCCAAGTTTCATTCTTTTGCATGTAGCTATCCAATTTTCCCAGCACCATTTATTGAACAGACTGTCTTTTTTCTACTGGATGTTTTTTCCTGCTTTGTCTAAGATTACTTGCCCAAAGAGCCAAGTATCCATTTCTATGTTCTCTATTCTGTTCCACTGTTCTATGTGTCTCTTTTTGTGCCATTACCATGGTGTCTTTGAGATCACAGCTTTGTAGTATAGCATGAAATCCTGCAATGTGATTCCCCCAGCTTTGTTTTTCTTTTTCAACAATTCCTTTTATGGTTCCACACAAATTTAAGGGGTGTTTTTTCCAGTTCTTTGAAAAATGTCATTGGTATTTGGATTGGGATGGCATTGAAAGTGTAGATTGCTCTGGGTAGCATAGACATTTTAACTATGTTAACTCTTCCAATCCATGAGCATGGAATAATTTTCCATCTTTTTATGTCTTCTTCAATGTCTTTCAAGAGCGATTTGTAGTTTCGAGAATATGGATCCTTTACCTCTCTGGTTAAGTTAATTCCGAGATAACATATGATTTTTGTACTATTGTAAATGGAAAGGATTCCCTAATTTGTCTTTCTTCAGTCTCATTGTTCATGTATAGAATTGCAACTGATTTCTGAGCATTGGTTTTGTATCCTGCCACATTACTGAATTGCTCTATAATTTCTAGTAGTTTGGGTAGGATTCTTTTGGGTTTTCCATACAGAGTACCATGTCATCTGTAAAGAGAGACAGTTTGACTTCTTCTTTGCTGATTTGGATACTTTTATCACTTTTTGTTGTCTGACTGCTGTTGCAAGGACTTCTAGTACTATGTTGAATAATAATGGTGAGAGTGCGCATCCATGTTGTGTTCCTGATATTAAGGGAAAGGCTTCCAGCTTTTCCCCATTGAGAATGATATTTGCTGTAGGATTTTCATAAATGGTTTTATGAAATTGAGGAATGTGCCTTCTATCCCTACAGTCTAAATTGTTTTAATCAGGAAAAGATGTTGTATTTTGTCAAATGATTTTTCTGCATCTACTGAGAGGATCATACGGTTCTTCACTCTTTTCTTGTTGATATAATCTATCACACGGATAGATTTGTGAATGTTGAACCACCCTGGCATCAAAGGGATGAATCCCACATGGTCATGATGGATAAACTTTTAATGTACTGTTGGATCCTATTGGCTAGGAACATTTTGAGAATTTTAGCATCCATATTCATCAGGGATATTGGTCTGAAATTCTTTTGATGGAGTCTTTTCCTGCTTTGGGGATCACGGTAATATTGGCCTCATAGAATGAGTTTGGTAGTTTTCCTTCTGTTTCTATTTTTTGAAACAGCTTCAGTAAAGTAGGTATTATTTCTTCTTTGAATGTTTGGTAGAATTCCGCGGGGAATCCATCAGGCCCTGGACTCTTGATTTTGGGAGGTTGTTGATCACTGCTTCAATCTATTCATAATTAATCGGTCTGTTTAAAATCAATTTCTTCCTATTTCAGTCTTGGTAGTTTAGAGGTTTCCAGGAAGGCATCCAATTCTACCAGGTTGTTTAATATATTGGTATAAAGCTCTTGATAAAAGTTTCTAGTGATCCTTCTATTTCATTGGTGTTTGTTGTGACCTCTCCCTTTTCATTCATAATTTTATTAATTTGGGTCCTTTCTCTATTCTTTTGGATATGTCTGGCCAGTGGCTTATCGATCTTATTTATTCTTTCAGTGAACCAGCTTCTAGTTCTGTTGATCTGCTCTACTGTGCTCCTGGTTTCTAATTCATCAATCTCTGCTTTTATCTTGATCAACTCCTTTCTTGTGCATGGATTAGGCCTGTTCTTCTGTTGCTGTTCCAGCTTCTTGAGGTAAGAATATAAAAACTGCATTTTGGATTTTTTAGTCTTTTGAGTGAGGCTTGGATGGCTATGTATTTTCCCTTAGGACTGCCTTTGCAGTGTCCTATAGGTTTTGGACAGTTGTGTTTTCATTCTTGTTGGTCTCCATAAATTGTTCAAATTGAGTTTTGATTTCCTGGTTTATTGAATCATTCTTGAGCAGGATGGTTCTTAGTTTCGAAGTGTTTGAGTTTCTTCCAAATTTTTCCTTTTGATTGAGTTCCAGTTTCAAAGCACTGTGGTCTGAGAATATGCAGGGAATAATTTCAGTCTTTTTGTATCCGTTGAGACCTGCTTTGTGACCCAGAGCATGATCTTTTCTGGAAAACATTCCATGTGCATTCGAAAAGAATGAGTATTCTCTGGTTCTGGGGTATAGTGTTCTATAAATAGCTATGAGGTCCATCTTGTCTAGTATGGCATTCAAAGTTCTTGTTTCTTTGTTGATTTTCTGCTTTGGTGATCTATCTATTGCTGCTAATGAGTGTTCAGGTCCCCTACTATTAACATATTTTTATCTATATGTCTCTTTATTTTGGTTAAGAGTTGGCTTGTGTATCTTGCTGCTCCCCTGTTGGGCATAGATATATATAATTGTCATTTCCAATTGTTGGATACATCCATTAAGAATAATATAGTGTCCTTCTGTATCTCTAACAACAGTCTGTAGTTTAAAATCCAATCTATCTGATATAAGAATTGATACCCCAGCTTTCTTTTGTGGTCCATTGGCATGAAAAATGGTTTTCCATGCCTTCACTTTCAGACTGGATGTATCTTTAGTTTCAAAATGAGTCTTCTGTAGACAGAAAATGGATAGGTCATGGCTTTTTATCCAATCGGAACTCCTGTGACATTTTATGTGAGCATTTATGCCATTCACATTGAGAGTGATTATTGAGAGATATGATTTTAATGATGTCATGTTGCCTGTAAAGTCTTTGTTCCTATACATTGCAACTTTCTGTTCTGTATCACTCTTGGGGCCTTTTTACTTTTATAGAACCCCCCTTAGTATCTCCTGTAGGGCTGGTTTCGAGGTAAAAAATTGGTCAGTGTCTGTCACTTCTGGAAGTTCCTTATCTCTCCATCAATTCTGAATGACAGCCTTGCTGGATAAAGGATCCTTGGCTACTTGTTTTTCTCTGAAAGAGCTTTAAAAATGCCCCCCCCCAACCCTTTCTCTCATTCCACGTCTGTGTAGACAGGTCTGATGTAATCCTGATATTTTTGCCTTTGTACATGAGAAATTTCTTTGCCCTGGCCGCTTTCAATACTCTATCCTTGGATTTAATATTTGTGAATTGCACTATGAAGTGACATGTGTAGGTTTGTCCTGGTTGAAATTAGGAAGGGTCCTCCCTGCCTCTTGGACATGAATGTTTGTTTCCTTTGCTAGATTAGGGAAGTTTTCAGCTACAATTTGTTCATATATCTCTTCAAGACCTCTTTCTCCACCCCCTCGGGGATGCCAATGATTCTGACATTGGAACGTTACATTGAGTCAGTAATCTCCCGTAACCTAGATTCTTGAGATTGGATTTTTTTGAGCCAAGTTTCTGTTTTAACTTTCTCTTCTACCATCCCATGCTCCAATTCACTAATTTGTTCTTCTGCCTCATTTACCCTGGCCATCAAAGCATCTAGTTTTGACTGCATTTGATTCATAGCATTCTTAATTTCTGCCAGATTCGCTATCATTTCTGCCCTTAGAGATTGTATATTCTCATTAATATTTTTGTTAATACTTTTGAAGGCTACACATCATCTTGACCATTGTTACTCTGAACTCAATTCCTGATAATTTGGTTATATCCATATCCATCAGTTCTGTGGCAGAGGCCACAGACTCATTATCTTTTCTTTGCTGGGGGAGATTTCTCCTTCTCATCATTCTGATGAGAGGTTGTGGGGTTGCCCAGAGCCCAAATTATTGACCAGGGCCCAGGAAATGTGCTCTTGTTTTATAGGGACCTTAGGGATGTAGGCTTTTTGATTTTTCAGCCTGCCTTCTGGGGCAGGGACCTGCCGTGCTGATACTCAGGCAACCCTGTTTAGGTAGAGTTGCACCATCCCTGCGAGGAGGGATGGGGATGGGCACAATTTGAGCTGGTATTTCCGGGGTTTTTTCTCTGGTGGCTTTGCCTGGTGGTTTTCTGTGGCTCTTCTCAGAGTCAGAGCAGCACTGGCCTAATCCCAGCCTCTGTCTCAGAACAGAGAGATCTCAGTAAGATTTCCACTGAGCTCTCCTGGCCTCTTTAACTCTGTTTCTGTTGGTGCTGCTAAAAACCCTGCAGCATCCCGGGTTTTGTGCCCCACAACCAGCATCCCAGCCCTCACTTTCAGTGCCTGTGCACCTCTGTCCTTTGTGCTTCTAACACTGCCAGCCGCCAGCTGCCCCCAAATGTGCTCCTGAGCTCCCTGTTTCACTATGGTTCAGGGGCACTACAGAGGCGCTGGTTTTCAGTCTGGTTGCATGTGCGTTGCCAGGCTCATGGTCTCAGTCCGCTCCTTCATTGGTGCTGGTCCGCGAGTCTGTCCGCTCCCCAGTGCAGGTGGCTACCGCTTTCCAGCGCCTGAGTGTGGAGGCTCCCTCCCCCTTCCATTTATCTTCCGATATCTGTGCGCAGATTAATGGCTCCCTGCTTCGTACCTCCATACTCAGCTCTGGAGATGTTCATTTGTAGAGATCCAGATGTATCTTCCTGCATCTCAGGCTGATTCCGTGGGTTTTCAGGATGGTCTGGTACCTATCCAGCTCGATTCAGGGGACCAGCTGAAAAAGAGGACCCCTACTCCTCCGCCATCTTAACTCCTCCTTACAGTCTTTGGTTTAAAGTCTCTTTTGTCCAATGTAAGTATTGCTGTCCTGACTTTCTTTAGATTTCCATTTGCATGATAAATGTTTCTCCATTCCCTCATTTTCCAATCTGTAGGTGTTTTTCAGTATGAAATTATGCACTTGTATGTAGCATATAAATGGGTCTTGTTTTTATGAATTCTGTCACTCTGTATTTTATTGGAGCATTTAGTCCTCTCAGAGAACAAAAATCCAGGACCAGATGGCTTCACAGATGAATTCTGCCAAATATTTAAAGTTCATACCTATTCCTCTTAAATTATTCCAAAAAATACAAGAGAAAGGAAAACTTCCAAATTCATTCTATGAAGCCAGTATCATACTGATACCAAAACTAGGTAACGACACCACCAAAAAAGAGTACAGAATGCCAATATCTCTCATGAACAAAGAAACAAAATTCCTCATCAAAATATTAGCAAACCAAATCCAACAATACATTAAAAAACTAATACACCATAATCAAGTGGGATTTATTCCTGGGATGCAAGGGTGGTACAATATTCAAAAAAAAAAAAACCACTCAACATGATGTATCACTTCAATAAGAGAAAGGATAAAAATTGTATGACTGCTTCAATAGATGGAGAGAAAAACGTCTGACAAAGTACAGTATCCATTCATGATACAAAAAAATAAAAAAAGAAAAACCACCTCTGCAGAGTTAGTCTGGAGGGAACATACCTCAAAATAACAAAAGTCATATATGAAAATCCCACAGCCAACATCATTCTAAATTATGAAAATCTGAGTGCTTTTCCCCTAAAGTCAGTAACAAAACAAGGATGTCTACTCTCACTATTTTTATTCACCATAGTTCTGGAAGTCCTAGACACAGCAATAAAACAAAAAGAAAAATTAAATGTATCAAAATTAATAAGGGAGAAGTAAAAATTTCACTATTTGCAGATGACAGGACACTAAAACCCTAAAGACTCCACAAAAAAACTACTAGAACTGATAAATGAAATCAATTTCTGAAATGTAGGATACAAATTGAATGTACAGAAATCTGTTGCATTCTATACACTAATAATGAAGCAGCAGAAAGTAAAATTAAGAAAACAATCCCAATTACAATTGCAACAAAAATAATAAAATATTTAAGGGTGAACTGAACCAAAGAAGTGAAAGACCTGAACCGTGTAAAGTATAAAACATTGATGAAGGTGTCTCTAATCTGTTCCATTGGTCTATGTGTCAGTTTTTGTGCCAGTACCATGCTGTATTGATGATCACACCATTGCAATATAGCTTGAAGTCAGACAGCATGATGACCCCAACATTGGTTTTCTTTTTCACCATTCCTTTGTCAATTCAGGGTCATTTCTGGTTCCATACACATTTTAGGATTGTTTTTTCCAGCTCTTTGAAAAATGCCATTGGTATTTTGATACAGATGGCATTAAAAGTATCTATTGCTCTGGGTGGGACAGACAGTTTAACAATGTGTATTCTTCTGATCCATGGGCATGGAATGCTCTTCTGTCTTTTTGTGTCTTCCTCAATTTCTTTCATAACTGTTCTGTAGTTTCTAGACTATAGATCCTTTACCTCTTTGGTTAGGTTTATTCCTAGGTATCTCATGGTTTTTGGCGCTATTGTGAATGGAATTGTTTCCTTAGTTTCTCTTTCTACACTTACATTGTTAGTGTATAGAAATGCAACTGATGACTGTGCATTGCTTTTGTGTTCTACCACATTACTGAATTGCTGTATGAGTTCTAGTAATTTGGAGGTGTAGTCTTTTGGGTTTTCCATATAAAGTATTGTGTCATCTGTGAAGAGGGAGTTTGATTTTTTTTTTCCAATTTGAATACCCTTTATTTCTTTTTGTTGTCTGATTGCTGAGGCTAAGACTTCTAGCACTATGTTGAATAGTAGTGGCGAGAGTGGGCATCCCTGTTGTGTTCCTGACCCTAAGGAAAAAGCTCTTAGTTTTTCCCCATTGAGATTGATATTCACTGCGGACTTTTCATAGATTTTTTTGTCTTTTCATTATTGATATGCTCTATCATGATTGATTTGTGAATGTTGAACCACCCTTGCATCCCAGGAATAAAACCCACTTGTTCATGGTGAATAGTCCTTTTAATGTACTGTTGGAGCCTATTAGCTAGGATCTTGTTGAGTGTTTTGGCATCCGTATTCATCAGGGATATTGGTCTGTAATTCTCCTTGATGGGCTCTTTGCCTTGTTTTGGGATCAGGGTAATACTGGCCTCATAGAATGAGTTTGGTAGTTTTCCTTCTGTTTCTATTTTTTGGAAAGCTTCAGTAGAATAAGTATTATTTTTCCTTAAATGTTTGGTAAAATTCCCCTGGGAAGCTATCTGACAATGAAACATAATAGAGACTACAGAAGTAGACCCTCAACTCTATGGTCGGCTAATCTTTGACAAAGCAGGAAAAAATAACCAATGGAAAAAAGGACAGTCTCTTCAATAAGAGATGCTGGGAAAATTGGACAACTACATAAAGAAAAATGAAACCGGACCATTCTCTTTTTTAAAAGATTTTATTTATTTATTTGACACAGAGAGAGGGAACACAAGCAGGGGGAGTGGGAGAGGGAAAAGCAAGCTTCCCGCTGAGCAAGAATCCTGATGCAGGGCTTGATCCCAGAACGCTGGCATCATGACCTGAGCTGAAGGCAGATGCTTAACCACTGAGCCACCCAGGAACCCCCATACTATTCTCTTATACCATACACAAAGATAAACTCAAAATGAATGAAAGACCTCAATGTCAGACAGGAATCCATCAAAATCCTGCAGGAGAACATAGGCAGTGCCCTTTTCAACATCAGTCACATTAACTTCTTTCAAGACACATTTCCAAAGGCAAGGGAAACAAAAGCAAAAATGAACTTTTGGGACTTCATCTAGATAAAAAGCTTCTGCACAGCAAAAGAAACAGTCAACAAAACTAGGAGGCAGCCCACGGAATGGGAGAAGATATTTGCAAATGAAATTTCAGATAAAGGTACAATATTCAAGATCTATAAAGAACTTATCAAACTCAACACTCAAAAAACAACTAACCCAGTCAAGAAATGGGCAGAAGACATGAACAGACACTTCTCCAAAGGAGACATACAAATGGCTAACAGACAAATGAAAAAATGCTCCACATCAGTAGTGGGAGACAAACCATGACAGACTATGGACCTGAGAAACAAACTGAGGGTTTCAGAGGGCAGGGTGTGGAGGGAGGGGGTAACAGCGTGATGGATATTAAGGAGGCACATGTTGTGATGAGTATTGGGTATTATATGTAACTAATGAATCTTTGAACACTACATCAAAAAGTAAGATGTACTATACAGTGGCTAACTGAACATTAAAAAAAAACTGATGAATGAAATTTATGACAATGCAAAGAAAGGGAAAGATATTCCACATTCATGGTTTTGAAGAACAATATTGTTAAAATATCTATACTACCCAAAGCAAAATGCACATTTAGTGCAACCCCTATCAAAATATCAACTGCATTTTTCACAGAACTAGAAAAAAAATCCTAAGGATACAGACGTAGTGAAGAGAAGGGCCATATGCACCCCAATGTTCATAGCTGCATTGTCCACAATAGCTAAATTGTGGGGAGCCGAGATGCCCTTTAACAGATGACTGGATTAAGAAGATGTGGTCCATATAGACAATGGAATATTACTCAGTCATCAAAAAGAATAATTTCTCAACATTTGCTGCAACATGGACAGGACTGGAGGAGATAATGCTAAGCAAAATATGTCAAGCAGAGAAAGACAATCATCATATGGTTTCACTCATTTATGGAACATAAGAAGTAGGAAGATTGGTAGGAGAAGAAAGGGAAGAAGAAAAGGGGGGTAATCAGAAGGGGGAATGAACCATGAGAGACTATGGACTCTGGGAAACAAACTGAAGGCTTCAGAGGGGAGGGGGTGGGGGAATGGGATAGGCTGGTGATGGGTAGTAAGGAGGGCACGTATTGCATGGTGCACTGGGTGTTATACGCAACTAATGAATCATCGAACTTTAAATCAGAAAGCAGGGATGTACTGTATGGTGACTAACATAATATAATAAAAAATAAAAATAAATAAATAAACAAACAAATAAATATTTATTGAGCACCTAAAGAAAAAAAGAAAGAAAAAAATCCTAAAATTTCTATGGAACCACAAAAGATCTTCAATAGTAATAGCAATCTTGAAAAGACAAATAAATCTGGGTGCACCACAATTCCAGATTTACAATCAGTAGTAATTAAAACAGTATAGTACTAGCATAAAAATAGACACACTGATCATTAGAATAAAACAAGAAACCCAGAAATAAACCCACAATTATATGGTCACTTAATCTTCAACAAAACAGGAAAGTATATCCAATGGGGGAAAGACAGTCTGCAACACATTGTGTTGGGAAAACTGAAGAGCTACATGTAGAAGAATGAACACCATACACAAAATAAACACAAAATGGATTAAACACCTAAATGTGAGTCCTGAAATCACAAAGATCCTTGAAGAGTACACGGGAAATAATCTCTGAAATCGGTCATAGCAACATTTTTCTAGTTATATCTCCTGAGGCAAAGGAAATAAAAGCAAAAATAAGCTCGTGGGACTACATCAAAATAAAATTTTTCTGCACAGTGAAGGAAACTATCAACAAAATTAAAAGGTAACCTACAGAATGGGAGAAGATATTTGCAAATGATGTATCTGATAGAGAATTAGCATCCAAAATATATAAGAATTAATACAACTCAGTAACCAAAAAGCAAATAATCCAATCTAAAATTGGCAGAAGGCATAAGCAGATATTTCTCCAAAGAAGACATACATATGGCCAACTGACACATGTAAAGATGCTTAACATCACTTACCATCAGATAAATGCACATCAAATTTACAATGAGACATCAACTCACATCCATCAGAATGGCTAAAGTAAAAAACACAAGACAGAACAATTGTTGGTGAGGATGTGGAGAAAAAGAAGTCCTCTTGCACTGTTGTTGGGAACGCTGACTGGTGCAGTCACTATGGAGAACAGTACGGTTACTCAAAATATTAAAAATAGAAATACCCTATGATCAACTAATCACACTACTGCATATTTACCAAAAAAATACAAAATATAATTCAAAGGGATGCATGCAACCCTATGTTTATTACAGCATTATTTAGAATAGCCAACATATGGAAGCAGCCCAAGCATCCATGGATAGAAGAATGAATATATATGAATGATATAGATAGTATCATATCTATTATATCAATATGAATAAGATATTATACATATATATATTGTTGCCAGTTGCAACAACATTGATAGAGCTAGAGATGATAACACTAAGCAAAATAAATCATAGAAAGACAAATCCCTTATGATCTCACTCATATGTGGAACTGAAGATACAAAACTATAAGAAAGAGAGAGAGAGATAAGGAGACTCTTAACAGAAGAGAATAAACTGATGGTTACCAGAAGAGAGGTTGGTGGTGGGATGGGTGAAATAGTAGATGAGGATGAAAGAATGCATTTATCATGATGAAAATAAAATAAAATAAATGATTAAAAAATATTTTAACTCCTACTTCCACATTTCATTTATATGCTGTCATATTTTCCAGTTTTATTCATCATTTTCTTATGTCTAATTATCACATTTTCTTATCTACTCAAGGAAGTTTCTTTGACATTTCCTTATGTACAGTTTGGTAGTGATAAACTCCTATAAATTGTTTGTCTGGGAAACCCTTAACATCTCCTTTAATTCTGAGTCATAAACTTGCTAGTTAGGGTAGCCATGGTTGCAGGTTTTTTCCTTGAAGGACTTTGAATATATCATGCCACTATTTTCTGGCCTGCAATGTTTCTGCTGAAAAATCAGATGATAGTTTACGAGGTTTTCCTTGAATGTAAATTTTTCCTTTTCTCTTGCTTCTTTCAAATTTCTTTTTCTTTAACTTTTGACATTTTAATTATTATATGTCTTGGTGTGGACCTTTTTGGGTTCGTTTTGTTGTCTTGTCTTTTTGATGACAGTCATTCTAACAGGTGTGAGATGATATCACATTGTGATTTTGATTTGCATTTCCCTATGTTTAGTGATGTCGACCACCTTTTCATATACCTGTTGTCTATTAGCACATTTTCTTTGGAGAAATATGTATTCGGATCTCTGTCCATTTATTAATTACATTGGGGTTTTATTTGTTGCTGAGTTATATGAGCTCTTTATATATTTTGGATATTAGCCTTTTTGAAAATATATGGTTTGCAAATATTTTATTATATTTTATAGATTGCCTTTTATCTTTTTCTGTGAAGAAACTCATGAGTTTGATGTGGTCCTACTTGATGAATTTTGCTTTTGCTAAATGCACATTTGATGTCATAGCCACAAAAATCATTACAAAGAAAAATGCTGAGGAGTTTTTCCTCATGTTTTCTTCTAGGAGTCTTATGGTTTCAGGTTTTATGCTTAAGTTTTCAACTCTCTTTGAGTTAGTTTTTATGAGTGGTGTGAGATAGGTTCCAATTTCAGTCTTCTGTGTGTTGTTATCCACTTTTCCCACCATCATTAATTGAAGAGACTCCTTTTCCCATTGAGTATTTTTAACTCTCTTGTCAAATATTAGTTGGCTGTACATGAGGGGTTGATTTCTGGGATTTCAAATGGATTCAATTGGTCTATGTATCTATTTATATGCTAGCATCATATTGCTTTATTTAGTTTTGTACTGTAGTTGGAAATCAGAAAGTGTGATGCCTCCAGATTGACTTTTCTTCTTCAGGATTGCTTTGGCTATTATAAGTATTTTGTGGCTCCATATGAAATTTAGGATTTTTCCCTATTTCTGTAAAAAATGCCACTGGAATTTTGATGGGATTGGTATTGAATTTATGGATGATCTGGGGCAATATGAAAATTTTAATAACATTAATTATTTTTGTCCATGAACATGGGATATCTTTCATTTATTGTGTTTTCTTCAATTTCTTTCATCAAAATTTTATGTTCCCAGTGCACAAGATATTTCACCTGCTTGGTTAAATTTATTCCTAAATATTTTATTATTTTTGATATTATTGTTTATTGTTTTAATTTTTTAGATATTTTTTGTCAGTCTACAGAAAGACAACAGATTTCTGCATGTTGATATTGAATCTTGAAAGTTAACTAAATTTGTCGATTATTTATAACAGTTTTTTGGTTGTCTTTAGAATTTTCTCCATACAGAACAGATTATTTATTGGTAACCACACTTGTGGTGAGCATAGCATAATGTATAGGCTTATCGAATCACTATGTTTTACATCTGAAATTAATGCAACATTGTGTGTCAACTATACTTCAGTAAAAAAAAATCAGAACATCCACAATTAAATACAATTTTGCTTTTTCCTTTCTAATTTGGATGCTTTTTATTTTTCTTGTCTGATTGGTTTAGATGGGTCTTCCCATACTATGTTGAATAAGAATCGCATTAGTGAGAACCCTTTTCTTGTGCCTGATCTTAGAGACAAAGATTTCAGACTTTCATGGTTCAGTATGATGTTAGCTGTGGGTGTGTAATACATGGGCTTTATCATGTTGAAGTACATTCTTTCTATACCCAGTTTGTTAAACATTTTTATCATGAAAGGATGTTGTATTTCATCAAATGCTATTCTGCATCTATTGAGATGACAATATAATTTTTATCTTTCATTCTATTAATGAGGCATATCACATTTATTGATTTGTGTATGTAAAACTATCCTTGCATCCCAGGGATAAATTCCACTTGTTCATGGTATCTAATCCATTTAATGTGTGTTGAATTTAGTTTGCTAATATTTTGTTAAGGACGTTTGGGTATATGTTAACCAGGGTTATTGACAACTAATTTTATTTTCTTTTGTAGCCCTTATCCAGCTTTGGTATCAGGGTCGTGCTGGTCTCACAAAATGAGTTTTGGAGCATTTCTTCTTCATTTTAAGAATAGTTTGAGAAGGATTAATGTTAATTATTCTTTAAATGTTTGGTATAATTCACCAGTGAATCCATCTGTGTATTTCTGCATTGAGAAGTGTTTGATAGACTGATTCAAACTTCTTATTTATTATTGGTCCATTCAGATATTCTAGTCTTCATAATTTAGTCTTGTGGTTGTAGATTGTTTAGAAATCCATGCATTTCTTCTAGGTTATCCAATTTGTTGGTATAAATATTTATAGTAGTCTCATAATCCTATATATTTTTGTGCTATCAGTTGTAATGTCGCCTCTTTCATTTTTAATTTTATGTGACTCTTCTCTTTTTTTCTTAATCTAGCTAGCAGTTTTTCAATCTTAACTTTTCAAAGGAACAGTTCTTAATTTTGATGATCTTTTTTTCTGCTATTTCATTTATTTCCACTCTGATGTTTGCTATTTCCTTTATTCTGCCAAAGGTAGCATGTTTAAAAATAAACAAAAGCAAACAAACAATAAAATATCTTAACAATATTTAGACTAAAGAACATGGGAACCTGATTTCAAAGGAAAGATGTAGCCAATGGCTGAGAATTCAAAATGTTTTTTTCTATTATTTCATTTGTTAATTCATTCAGTGCTCCAAAAGATATTTACTTAAAACCTGCTATGAGCCAATAAAGTGCTGGACACTTTGGATATACATGGCCTCTACATTCATGGAGTTTACAAACTATTGCAAGGAGAAGTGAGAAGAAAACAATGACACAATTAATACATAAGAAAGGCAGAACCAGGAGAAAAAGGGAGGTTGAGAAGCAGAATTTCACTCTCATGCTCTTGTAAATATTGAGGGGAATTATTTCTGTGCCCTGTTGTACTGTGTGAAACATCAGCATTAGACATTCATTTGTTGGGGGCGTGTGTCTTGAAAATTTTTCAGTGTCTTAAAATTTTTTGTTAAGATGGAAATACCCCTGGAAGAAGATGTACTTCAAGTATGCAAGCTGTTCTTTTGTTTCTTTGTTCTCCTTCCATTAGTCCATGTAGGTAAGTCCAAATCTCCTAGCTTATATCAAATGCAGAGAAAAACAGCTGTCCAAGTTACTGTGCTACCCAAAAAGCTTCTAAAAATCACTAAGTAATGATCGTCTGTTATTTTTCATTTCAAAATTATTTCCAGGCAATAATATGTAATCATGTGATTTATAAAATACATTAAATATGGCCAAGATCAGTGAGAGTTACTGGTAATAAACATAGTTAAAATCTCTCAAGATTGTGGGTTCAATATAACTGTTTCATATTAACTAAATTACTTCTCTAATGACCTCGTCTCTATTCTATTGAACAGACTCCTCTCACACTGCTTACCAGACCCCCCAAGATGAAGTTAGTTCAGTTATAGGTGTCTCCATTCCCAATTACTGTTGACTTCATTTGTATATGTTTTCCACTCTTATGATTATAATTTTAAATTGAGTCTGATTATTGGGGTACTCAGGAATGACTCCTGATTAATTTGGCTTTCACTGAAACTTTCATGCTATTTGGTGCACCATCTACTGTATTATTGGCTTTGCTTTTTATTGTGGCTAAAATACAACAATACATTCCACAATTCTCTTGGCTCAGTTTTATTTGTTTTTCCTTAAGGTCACACTGATTTGCATACTCTTCTAAATTTACTAAGTTAATTCCATTTATTTCTCCAATCTGACTTTGATAACTTTCCCTCCTCTAATATGATAGATTTCTCTTTCAATCAATATGCCCGTTTCAACAGTTTATTCTTCCTTAAATGCCTTTCCTCCAAAAGTAGGCTTATTTTAGATATTTTTGTAGCCATCTCAATATAACTTAATGTTTAATTTAGCACAAAAGAGTCATGTTTTGAATGCTACTGGTAAATTAATCATTTAGTAAATTATTATGGAGTAGTTCATTGCTTTTGGGGAGCAAACTGTTTTAGGAATAGGCCCAGATGTGGAAAATGCATGGGTAGGGTGTATAAATAGGGAGGTTTTTATAACAAAGACTAACTTTCCCAACTTCATGATTCTACTTCGGTTTGGTATTTCCCTCCCAGGGAACATTTTATGCTGGCTTCAAAAAAAATTTTTTTTGGTAGCAGAAAAGTTCTGGCCTTGTAGAATGAATTTAGAAGTATTCTTTCCACTTCTGTTTTTTTTTTTGGAGTACTTTGAAAATAATAGGTATTAACTCTTCATTAACTGTTTGATAAAATTCACCTATGACATCTCATCCTGGAATTTTTTCTTGGGAGTCCTTTGATTACTGAGTTAACTTCACTGCTAGAAATCAGTTTGTTCAAATTTTCTATTTCTTCCTGATTCAATTTTGGATTGCTTTATGTTTCTAGAAATTTATTCATTTCTATGTTGTCCAATTTGTTGACATATAATTTTTCATAATATCTCTTATAATTCTTTGTATTTCTGTGGAGTCAGTTGTTATTTTCATCCTTCATTTCATATTTTAATTGAGTGTTCTCTTTTTTTTTCCTTTCATTCAGTCTGGCTAAATGTTTACCAATTTTGCTGTATTTTTTAATAGCTCTTGGTGTCATTGATCTTTTCAATTGTGCTTTTTTTTTACATCAGTCACAGTACTAGTTCTCTAAATATATCTTCTCGGGCAAAAGAAACAAAAACAAAAATAAACTAATGGGACTTTAACAAACAAAACATGTTGCACATCAACAGAACAACAAGGAAATTTTCAGAAGGGGAGAAGATATTTGCAAATGATTTATTAGACAAGGGGATAATATCCAAATAAGTAAACAACTTATACAACTCAAACCAGAGAAACAATTAATCTGATTAAAAATGGGCAAAGGAGCCAATTAGACATTTTTCCCCAAAAAAGATACAGAGAACCTACAGAAACATGAAAAGATGTTTGACATCACTAATCATCAGTAAAATGCAAATCAAAGCCACACTGAGAAGGGGGGGCAAGATGGTGGAGGAGTAGGGGACCCCATTTCAACTGGTCCCCTGACTTTGGCTGGATATCTACCAAACCATTTTGAACACCCACAAAAACAGCCTGAGATGTAAGAATATATATCTGGATCTCTAAGAGCAGAAAAGTGACTGACTTTTGCAATGTAGGACATGCATAGCTATGAATCTGCCAAGCGATATCAGAAGATAAACAGAAGAGGGAAGGAGCCTCCATAGCTACCCCCTGGAAAGTGATATAACATGCGAACAAAAAATCAGAACCCTTAGAAATCTGCTCTAGGGAGAGACATCCTTCTCTGAAGGGGCTTTAGAAATGAAAAAGCTGACTTCTAGGTGGGTCATTATGGTCTCGGTATCTGAGGAGTCACAGGGCAAAAGGGAGTGTCTGAACCCATAGAGTGCCCGAACAGTGGAGCCAGGAAGCAGGTTATAGTCAGTGAGCCCAGGAGGGGACTCTCAGCTTGGGTCACCATAAGCTGTGAGCTGGCCAGTCAGTAATCACTCTTTTCCTGAGCAGCCTGAGAAAAACTGGAACCTGTGCACACAACTGGCAAAAACTCACAGGGCAGAAGTGTCCTGGAAAGGATATTAGGGGGTCATGTGGACATGATCCAGGAGCTTCAGGTGCACCTGTGAGCCCACAGCTGCTTGCACTTTTAGAGTCAGAAAGGGCAGTGGTATTACTGGGCTACTGGGACTGCCTCTGAAAGAGTTACAGTGGGCACACAGTGTGGGAGGCTGTGGTTTTGGTGCATACAGAGGTAGAGATTTTTGTCCTGGAAAGTTTATTAAAGAGAGCAGACTATGATTTTTCTGCTCTGGGCCAGAGGTTTGGGCGCAGCGATTTTTGCTCTGATCTTCTGAGGAGGTGCAGAAAGCCTCCAGGGAACAAAAATTACACAGAGGGACAGTTTGCACTGAGCCCATCCCCCTGACAGGGGGTGGAACTCTGCCCAGGCAAGGATGCTTGAGAAAAAGCATGGCAGGCTCCTCACCCAGAAGACAGACCGGAAGAACAGGTGGATGACAAGCCTATACATCCCAAAAGACTGTAAAATTCCAACACCAGGGGAAAATAGTATATTGAGTTCAAGGAAGGATCTTGCTTGCGTCATGGTGGATATTTTTGACTCTGTTCATTGGCCCACCCGTCATTCTATGGGAAGAATGACTAAGAGGAGGAACACACACACACACACACACACACACACACACACACACAAGGCAGTGTTCTCTGCCAAGAACTAATCAATAGGGACTTAAGATGTCAGAGATAGAATTCATGATTGCAATCATAAAGTTAATAGCTAGACTTAAAAAAGGCATAAGTGACAATATAGAATATTCAAGGGAAGAAATGAGATCTAATTAGGCCAAAATTAAAAATGCTATGAATGAGACGCAGTCCAAACTGGATACTTTAACAGGTAGGGTCAATAAGGAAGAAGAGGAAATAAGTGATCTACAGGACAGGCTGATGGAAAGGAAGGACGTTGAAGAAAAGACTGAAAAACAACTCATTGCACATGAAAGGAGATTTAGAGAATTTAATGATACATAGAAAGAACCAATATCAAGATCATTGGGACCAAGAGAGGGTGGACACAGATAGAGGGCCTGAAGGAATATTTGAGTAAATATGGCTGTGAACTTTCTTAATATGGGGAAGGAAGCATGCATTGTCCAAGAGGAAGAGAGGACCCCTCCCAAAATCAATAAAAGTAAACCAATACCTCAACATATAATAGCGAAGCTTGCAAATCTTACAGCTGAGGAAGGTATCCTGAGAGCAGGTAGGGGGAAAAGATTTCTCACATACAGAGGGAGGAACCTCAGAATATCCATTGGAACCTGGCAAGGCAGAAAGGGCTGGCAAGACATATTCAGGGTAATGTAGCCAAGAATACTTTATCCAGCAAGGCTGTCATTCAGAATGGAAGGAGAGATAAAGAGCTTTCAGGACAGGCAGAAACTGAAAGAATATGTGACCAAGCAAAACATGGAAGAAATATTAAGGGGGATTCTCCAAGCAAAAAGAGACCCAAAGAGTGGAAAAGAAAGGAACAGAGACAATCTACAGAAACAGGGACGTTACAAGCAATACAATGAAACTAAATTCATATCTTTCAATAGATACTCTGAATGTAAATGGATTCAGTGCTCCAGTCAAAAGACACAGCATATCAGATTAGATTAACAAAAAAAGACCCACCCATATGCTGTCTACAAGAAATATATTTTGAACCTAAAAACACCTCCAGATTAAAAGTTAAGGGATGGAAGAGACTGTCTTTTTTCCATTGGATGTTTTTTCCTGCTTTGTCAAAGATTAGTTTCCCACAGAGCCAAGGGTCCATTTCTGGGTTCTCTATTCTGTTCCATTAATCTATGTGTCTGTTTTTGTGCCAGTACCATACTGTCTTTGTGATCAAAGCTTGGTAGTAAGGAGGGCACGTATTGCATGGTGCACTGGGTGTTATATGCAACTAATGAATCATCAAACTTTACATCAGAAACCCGGGATGTGCTGTATGGTGACTAACATAATATAATAAAGAAATATTATTAATAAAAAGATAATAACATCAAGGGATAATTAAATTCAAAAAAATAAAAATAAAAATAAAAGTGAAGGGATGGAGAATGATTTACCAGGCTAATGGGCCTCAAAAGAACCTGGGGTAGCAATTCTGATATCAGACAAATTACATTTTAAGCTAAGGACTGTAGTAAGAGATGTACAGGGACACTATATCATATTTAAAGGGTCTACCCAAAAAGAAGATCTAACAATTGTAAATATCTATACCCCAAACATGGGAGCAGCCAGTTATATAAACCAATTAATAACTAAAAGAAAGAAACACAGTGCTAATGCATTAATAACTAAAATAAATAAACATATTGAAAATAACACATTAATACTGGAGACTTCAAACCTCCACTCACAGCAATGGACAGATCATCTAAGCAGAAGATCAACAAACAAAAAAGAGGGTTGAGACACATTGGACCAGATGGACTTTGCAGATATATACAGAATATTCCACCTTAAAACAACAGCATGCTCATTCTTTTTGAGTGCACATGGAACTTTCTCCAGAATAGAAAACATACTGGGTTATAAATCAGGTCTCAACTGATACCAAAAGACTGAGATTATTCTCTGCATATTCCCAGACAACAATGCTTTGAAACTGGAACTCAATCACAAAAAAAGAAACTTAGAATGAACTAAAAAACTTCGAGGTTGAAGAGTATCCTGATAAAGAATGAATGGGTCAACTAAGAAATTAAAGAAGAACTTAAACAATTCATTTAAACTAATGAGAATGAAAGTGCATCAGTTCAAAACCTATGGTATACTACAAAGGTGGTAATTAGAGGTAAATACATAGCCATCCAAGCCTCTTTCAAAAAAATAAAAAAATAGAAAAATCCTAAACACACAAGCTAACCTTACAAATAAAGTCCCCGGAGAAAGGAGAGCAAATAAAGCCTAAACCAGGCAGGAGAGGAAAACAATAAGGATTAGAGCAGAAATCAATGAAATAGAAACTAGAAAAACAGTAGAACAGATCAACGAAATCAGAAGCTGGTTCTTTGAAACAATTAATAAGATTGATAAACCTCTGGCCACACTTATCCAAAACAAAAGAGAGAGGACCCAGATTAATAAAATCATGAATAAAGGGGGAGAGATCATGACCAATACCAAGGAAATAGAGACAATTGTAGAACTTATTACCTGCAACTATATGCCAACAATCTATACAATTTGGAAGACATGATGCATTCCATTGGATGCAAATGGAAACTTATAAACTACCAAGAGTAAAATGGGAAGAAATAGATAATCTGAACAAACCAAAAGCAAGTAAGGAAATGGATGCATTAATCAAAAATTCCCCCAAAAACCAAGAGTCCAAGACCAGATGGCTTCCAAGGACAGGTCTATCACATTAAAAGAAGAAGTCATACCTGTTCTACTGAAGCAGTATTAAAAAAAAAAGTAAAAGAAAGAAAGAAAAAAAGAAAACGAAATAAATGGAAGGAAAACTTCCAAACTCATTCTATGAGGCCAGCATTACCCTGATCCCAAAACCAGACAAAGACCCCATCAAAAAGGAGAATTACAGACCAATATCCCTGATGAACATGGATGCCAAAATACTCAACAAGATACTAGCCAATAGAATCCAAATGTACACTAAAAGGATTGTTCAGCATAACCAGGTAGGATTTATTCCTGGGATGCGAGGGTGGTTCAACATCCACAAATCAATCAACATGATAGATCACATTAACAAAAGAAGAGACAAGAACCATATGATCCTCTCAATTGATACAGAAAAAGCCTTTAACAAAATACAGCATCCTTTTCTGATTAAAACACTTCAAAGTGTAGGGACAGAGGGAGCATACATCTATATCATAAAGCGATCTATAAAAAACCCACAGTGAATATCATTCTCAATGGGGAAAAACTGAGAGCTTTTCCCTTAAAGTCAGGAACATGACAGGGATGCCCACTCTCACCACTATTGTTCAACATAGTAGTAGACGTCCTAGCTTCAGCAACCAGACAACAAAAAGAAATAAAAGGTATTCAAATTGGCAAAGAGGAAGTCAAAATCTCTTCACAGATGACATGTTCTTTATATAGAAAACCCAAAGACTCCACCCCCAAATGCTAGAATTCATACAATAATTCAACAACATGGCAGGATACAAAATCAATGCACAGAAATCAGTTGTATTTCTCTACACTAACAATGTGACTGTGGAAAGAGAAATTAAGGAAACAATTCCATTTCCAATAGCACCAAAATCATATGATACCTAGGAGTAAACCTAACCAAAGAGGTAAAGGATCTATACTCTAAGAACAATAGAACACTTATGACAGAAATTGAGGAAGACACAAAGATATAGAAAAACATTGCATGCTCATGAACTGGAAGAATTAACATTGTGAAAATATCTATGCTGCCCAGAATAATTGATACTTTCAATGCAATCCCTATCAAATACCATCGATATTTTTCAAAGAGCTGGAACAAACAATCCGAAAATTTGTATGGAATAAAGAAACCCTGACTCACCAGAGGAATGTTCAAAAAGAAAACCAAAGCTAGGGGCATCACATTGCCTGACATCAAGCTATATTACAAAGGTGTGATCATCAATACAGCATGGTATTGGCACAAAATCAGACACACAGATCAATGGAATAGAGTAGAGTGCCTAGAAATGGACCGTCAATTCTATAGTCAACTAATCTTCCACAAAGCAGGAAAGGATATCCAATGGAAAAAAGAGAGTTTCTTCAATAAATGGTACTGGGAAAACTGGACAGACACATGCAGAAGAATGAAACTGGAACATTCTCTTACACCATAAATGAAGTAAACCAAAAATGCATGAGAGACCTCAATGTGAGACAGGAATCCATCAAAATCCTAGAGGAGAACATAGGCAGTAACGTCTTCAACAATGACCACAGCAACTTTGGTCAAGACATATCTCCAAAGGCAAGGGAAACAAAAGCAAAAATGAACTATTGGGATTTTATTAAGATAAGGAGCTTATGCACAGCAAAGGAAACTGCCAACAAAACTAAGAGGCAACTCACGGATTGGGAGCAGATATTTGCAAATGACATTAAAGATAAAGGGCTGGTATCCAAGATCTATAAAGAACTTCTCAAACTCAACACCTAAAACACAAATAATCCAGTAAAGAAATGGGCAGAAGACGTGAACAGACACTTCTCCAAAGAAGACATACATATGGCCATCAGACACATGAAAAAAATGTTCCACATCACTAACCATCAGGGAAATACAAATCAAAACCACAATGAGATACCACTTTATACCGCTTAGAATGGCAAAACTCAACAAGAAAGGAAACAACAAATGTTGGTGATGATGTGGAGAAAGGGGAACCGTCTTACACTGTTGGTGGGAATGCAAGCTGGTATGGCCACTCTGGAAAACAGTATGGAGGTTCCTTTTAAAGCTAAAAATAGACCTACCTTATGACCCAGCAATTGCACTCTTAGGTATTTACCCCAAAGTTACAGATGTAGTGAAAAGAAGGGGCATATGCACCTGTAGTAAGAGATGTACAGGGACACTATATCATATTTAAGGGTCTGTTCATAGCAGCAATGTCCACAATAGCCAAACTGTGGAAGGAGCCAAGATGTCCTTCAACAGATGAAGGATAAATAAGATGTGGTTCATATATGATAGAATATTACTCAGCCATCAGAAAGGATGAATACCTACCATTTGCATCTACATGGATGGAACTGGAAGGTATTATGTTAAGTGAAATAAGTCAAACAGAGAAAGACAATAATCATATGGTTTCACTCATATGTGGAACATAAGGAATAGCAGAAAGGGACATAGGGGAAGGGAGGGAAAACTAAATGGGAAGAAATCAGAAGGGGAGACAAACCATGAAAGACTGGATTCCGGGAAACAAATTGAGGGTTACAGAAGGGAGGGGAGTGGTAGATGGGGTAACCAGGTGATGGGTATTAAAGAGGGCATGTATTGTGATGAGCACTGGGTGTTGTTATACACAACTAATGAATCATTGAACACTACATCAAAACGTAATGATGTGCTATATGTTGGCTAATTGAACATAATAAAAAATAATAAAATATTTAAAAATTTAAAAATTAAAGAGTGGGTGAGATGGAATAAAATGAATAATATCATGACATATTAAGTTTACCCAGAGCACCAATGTCACCCAGAGTGGACCCCTTATACTTATCTGGTGCCATATTTCTGCATCCAGTGTCTCAGTTTTTGTTGTTCCCACATAAGGGTTGCCCCTTGAATGCCTGGTTCTTGCGGTCAGGGGGCCTTGTGATCCAGGGTCACATGGGACTGTAACAATCAGAGAGACAGTTCTTGGCAGACTACAACCCACAGGGTACTACACAGACAACAGACTGAATACCACAGTCTTTCTGGGAAAGAAACCAATTTGCTTCTGGGAAAGCAATCCCAGGAAATTTTTTTTCTGAGGGATTGTGGACAGGAAGATGCCATGATTGCACTCTCCCTTTGCCTTGGTACAGCTCACCAGTATCTCACAGACAAGAACCAACACACTGCCTGGAGTCCCCATTTTTTCCCTTCCACCCTAGGGAAACAACCTGATTATCTGTATCTTGTGGCCAGTGGAGTTATGCTTGTAATTCCACAGAACTGTATATATTTGCATAATTTAAAAGCTGCTACCTAAGGTTCTGACTTCCAGTCTGCCTGAATCTTAGTGTTGAATGAGATTCTACATGTCGAACATTGAGAGGGCTTGGCACACCCCAAATTTCTGGGAGCTATTAAAAAATGATAGGCTGTGGAGCACCTGGATGGCTCAGTTGGTTAAGTGCTCAATTCTTGATTGTGGCTTAGGTCATAATCTCATATTTATGGGGTCAAGACCCACATCAGTTCCATGCTCAGTGGGGAGTCTGCTTCTCTCCTTCTCCCCCTTCCTTGGCTCCCCTTCAAATAAATAAACTAATAAATAAATCTTTAAAAAATATAATAGGTTGCTTGAACAAGCACAAAGGTTTGAGAGATAACCAAGAGTTAGAGAAGGATATAATGACAAGTTTTATCTCTTACATACACCACTCCTTCAAGACTGCAAGCACTGGTTATTTCATCTAATACATGAAACCAACACAGAGTGTCAATTGAAATGAATAAACAGAAAAGAAAAACATGTTCCAAATAAAACAAAATAAAACCTCAGGGGAAAATGCATAAAGAAACAGAGATAGGTAATTTACCTGATAAAAAACTCAAGCTAATGGTCAGAAAGATTCCCACCCAGCTCAGGAGAAGAATAGGTGAACACAGTAAGAACTTCAAATAAGTGATAGAAATATAAGAATATATCAAACATTAGTCACAGAGCTGAATAATGCAATAAGTGAACTAAAAAAAAATGTACTAGAAAAGTTCAATTGAAGGTGAGATGAGGCTAAGAAAGAAACAATGAACTTGAAAACAAGGCAATGGAATTCACTGAAACATAGAGGAAAAAACCTTAAAAGTGAAGAAAGCTTGTGGGATTTAGGGGACAACATGAAGCAAACTAACGTTTGCATTATAGAAGCCTCAGAAGGAGAAGAGAAAGGGGCAGAAAAATTATTTAAAGAACTAATACCCAGTAAATTCCTTAACCTGTGGAAGGAAACACACACCCAAATCCAGGAAGACAGAGAGTTACAAATTAGTGGAACCTAAAGAAACCTACACTGAGATACATTATAATACAATGTCCAATGCAAAATACAAGGAGAGAATATTAAAACCCACAGGAGAAAAACAAAACAAAACCTTTTTTTAACCAAAAATGGAACTTCCATAAGACTACAAGCACATTTTTCAGCAGACACTTTGAAGTCACATTATATAAAAAGGACTGAAAGAAAAACAAATCTCAACTGAGAATACCCTATCTGGCAAAATTATCAATCAGAATTGAAGACGACAGAGTCTACCAGACAAGGAAAATGTAAAGGGTTTTTTCACCATTAAACTGACCTTAGAAAAGATGGTAAAATGCTTCTTTACGCAAAAAGGAAAGGAGGCAATTAGTGACAAGGAAACATATGAAAGAATAAATCTCACTGTAAAGTTAAATACATAATAAAGGTATGGGATTGATTACTTATAAAGCAAGTATAAAGGCTAAAAGACGAAAAGTAAAATTATAGCTACAATACTTAGCTCACAGACAAAATAATAGAATATAAAATGTGACATCAAAAACATAAAAGTGGGGAAAGAATATATATATATATATATATACCATATTTAGGATGCAAACTAAAACTTTTATTGACTTAAAATATACTACTATAGATATAATTTGTAATATGTAAGCCTCATGGTAACTACAAAACACAATTCTATAGTACTTACACAATAGATAAAGAAAAAAGAATCTAAGCATACTACCCCAAAAAAGTAATGAAACCAAAAGGAAGAAAACAAGAGAAGAAGAAAAGAACAGATAAGAAAAACAAAACAACCACAAAACCATTTTTAAATGGCAATAAATACAACTTATCAATAATTACTTTAAATGTAAATAGACTATCTTAATAGTGGAAGGGTGTCTAGAGTAATAGCAAGCTTCATTTCCTCATGGAGGTGTTGTGAGGCTCAGAAAAGATATTGTCAGTTAAAATGCTATATAACATATAAACTTTGGCAAAAACATGTTTTATGATTACTGTTGATATTATCATCTAAACAGCTATTTTGCAACTGAAATTATTTTTAATTTCTCGGAAATATTTATCATCATTACACTTAACATCTTAGAAACATCTAGTTTAGTGCATTTTATAAGAATGAAGTTATTTGTGAGGAAGACTCAGACATTTAATATCAAGTTTAATGTTACAATTTATATAAAATAAAACCCACACTTATTAAGTTTACAGATTGATTACTTTGTCAAATATATAACCTGAGTTATCACAATGGCAATAAATTGTGAAACATTTATATTTCTTCAGAATATATTTTCCTTCTGCAGCCAATTTCCCCTTCTTCAAGCAACCACTGATTTGATTTTGATCACACTTAGCTTTTCTTATTTTGGAATTCCACAAAACAGAAACATCTTTTGTGCATTCTTTTGTGTCTGGATTCTTTTTATGCATAGTTTTTGTGAGATTCATCCATGTTGTTGCATATATTGTTTGCTCTATTTCGTTATTGAATATTTTTCTTTTTTTAAAAGAAAGACTGATTTATTTATTTAGAGAATGAGAGAGAGTGGGGTGGGGGGACAAAGGGAGAGGCAGAGAGACAATCCCAAGCAGATTCCCCACTGAGCACAGAGCCAGACATGGGGCTTAATGTTACAACCCCAAGATCTTGAACTGAGCCTAAATCAAGAATGGTACACTTAACTGAATAAGCCACCCAGGTACCTCTTGAATATTTTTCTATTGCACTAATAAACCAGAATAAATTTTCAACACACACACACACACACACACACACACACACACACAAATAAATGTAAATGGACTAAATTCTCCCATCAAAATACAAAGAATGAGGGGTGAGTTAATATGGCAGCATAGTAGGAGGACCACATGCTCATCTTGTTCCTAGAGCACTAGATAACTATGAAATCATTCTGGATACCCATAAAATTGACCTGAGTACTGACAGAATGAACTGAACAACTAGAGGGAGAGAAGAGGCTTGATCAAAGAAGGTAGGAAGTATGGAGATGTGGTTTGGGGGAGAAATGGATTGTGGGTGCTGTGGAGGGAAGGGGGCCTGGATGTGGAGAGAGGCGAGAGAGAGAAGCCCCCAGGGGAAATAAAAAAGAATACTTCCCAAAAGTCATAAACTGGGAGAGTTTGGTTGGCATAGATCTCTGAGGACACTGCCTTACTCCTGGAGAAAAGGTAGACAAGCAGACTGGGGACAAATGGCATGATCTGAGAAGTGCCTAAGGCTCACAGGGGAAACATTGTTCACTTTTCTTGGAGTGCATCTGTGAGAGGTGGTGTTCACAGAGTTGCCTATCTGGGGACAAAGGAGCTGGAGGAGAACATTTTCCTCTCCCACACATTGGCACAGATGGAGAACCACCAGCCAAGTGTGGCTAAACTGGACACTGGCTGCCTAGCCTGCTTCCTGTAGGTCTCACATCACTGCACTCTGGCATGAATGCCCTCCTCCCTTGGGCTTATATCAGTCCCAATAAGGTGAGACCCTCTCACAGAAGGTTGGTGCAGGACCCCACCACAACACATCCTTAAATTTTGGAGTTTTAAGGGTCAACAGGCTAGGCTGGGATAAAGTGCAAGGTGTATTGCACTGAACCTGGCAGGCAAACAGCTCAGCGACAGTTTGAAAAAGGAGATATGAAAAATTGTTGGGATCCATGGTGGGGAGAGATTTGCCCTTCTGAGAATGCTTCCCTGAGAACATCAAACATACATGCCCCTCTCCAGGGAAAGAGAAGCTATCTGATGCCATTTCCTCCTCCACTCCTCAGTATAAATCAGCTTCTGTAAATAGCACAGCACTGAAGCTGGTTGCTTAACCTGCTTACACTATGTCCTACTTCCCTGTGGGTAGAAAAATCAGAGGAAAAAATAAGTGATATAGAAGATAAAATAATAGAAGATAATGAAGATGCACAAAAGAGTGAAAGAAGAATTATGTATCTGTGGGGTCGGAAAAAGATGGCAGAGGAGTAGTGGAACTTTTTTCAGCTGGTCCCCTGAATCAAGATGGATATCTACCAGATTATCCTGAAGACCCATGAAATCAGCCTGAGACGCAGGAAGATACATCTGAATCTCCACAAAAGAACATCTCCAGCGCTGAGTATTGAGGTCTGAAGCAGAGAGCCATTAATCAGTGCACAGATATTGGAAGATAAACGGAAGGCAGAGGGAGCTGCAACACTCGGGCACCGGGAATCAGTAGCCACCTGCACTGGGGAGTGGGTCAGCTCACCGACCAGAGCCCATGAGAAAGCAGACTGAGACCATAAGCCCGGGAATGCATGTGCAACCAGACCAGAAACTGGAGCTCCAGAGCGCTCAAAGAACTGGACTGAAACCAGGAGCTTGGGAGCACATGTGGGGACCAGGTGTGGCTGGTGGTGTTAGAGGCACAAAGGACAGAGACGTGCCAGCCCTGGAAGCGAGGGCTGGGATGCTGGTGGTGGGGTGCACAACATGGGATGCTTCAGGGTTCTTAGCAGCACAGACATAAACAGAGTTAAAGAGGCCAGGAGTGATCAGTGGGGAGCGGACTGTGATCTCTCTGTTCTGAGACAGAGGCTAGGATATAACCACTGCTCCTCTGACTCTCAGAAGAGTCACAGAAAACCAGCAGGGAAAGCCAACACAGAACAAAAGACTGGAAATACCAGCTCACATTGTGCCCATCCCCATCCCCCCTCGCAGGGCACGGGGTGACTCTACCCAAACAGGGTTGCCTGAATATCAGCGAAGCAGGCCCCTCTCCCAGAAGGCAGGCTGAAAAATCAAGAAGCCCACATCCCTAAGGTCCTTATAAAACAAGTGCACACTGCCTGGGTCCTGGTCAATAATTTGGGCTCTGTGCATCCCCACAACCTCTCCTCATCAGAATGACAAGGAGGAGGAATCTTCAGCAAAGAAAGGACAGAGACTGTGGCCTCTGCCACAAAAATGATGGATATGGATATAACCCAATTGTCAGAAATGGAGTTCAGAGTAACAATGGTCAAGATGATGTGTAGACTTGAAAAAAATATTAAAAAATATTAATAAGAATATAGAATCTCTAAGGAGAGAAATGAGAGTGAATATGGCAGAAATTAAAATGCCATGAATCAAATGCAGTAGACACTGGGTGCTCTGCTGGCCAGGGTAAATGAGGCAGAAAAATGAATTAGTGAATTGGAAGATGAGATGATAGAAAAGAAGGAAAAACTGGAAAATTGGCTAAACAATTCCAATTTCATGAATGTAGATAAGAGGAGATTCCTGACTCAATGAAACATCCCAATGTAAGAATCATCGGCAACCCCAAGGGGGTGGAGAGAGAAATCTAGAGGAGATATTTGAACAAATTGTAGCAGAGAATGTCCCTAATCTGGCAAAGGAAACAATCATTCCTATCCAAGAGGCAGACAGGACCCCTCCCAAGATCAATGAGAACAGACCTACACCACATCACATAATAGTGGCATTCGCAAATATTAGATCCAAGGATAAAATCTTCATAGCGGCCAGGGGAAAAGAATCCTAACATACAGAGGAAGGAAAATCTGACTAACATCAGACCTGTCTACAGAGATCTGGCAAACTAGGAAAGGTTGGCAAGGCATATTCAGAGCTCTAACTGAGAAGAACAAGCAGCCAAGGATGCTTTATCCAGCAAGCCTGTCCTTCAGATTGGATGGAGAGACAAGGACATTCCAAGACTGGCAGAAACTGAAAGAATATGTGACCATCAAGTCAGCCCTACAAGAAATATTAAGGAGGGGTTCTATAAAAGTGAAAAGAACAGAAATTTACAATCTATAGAAACAAAGACATCACAGGCAACATGACATCATTAAAATCATATCTCTCAATAATGACTCTCAATGTGAATGGCCAAAATGCTCCCATAAAATGCCACAGGGTTGCAGATTGGATAAAAAGACAGGACCCATCCATATGCTGTCTACAAAAGACTCACTTTGAACCTAAAGATACATCCAGACTGAAAGGGAAGGGAAGGAGAACCATTTTTTTCATGCCAATGGACCACAAAAGAAAGCTGGGGTAGAAATTCTCATTTCAGACAGATTAGATTTTAAACTGCAGACTAGTTAGAGATGCAGAAGGACACTATATTATTGTTAAAGGATGTATCCAACAAATGATTTTGACAATTATAAATATCTATGACCCCAACAGGGGAGCAGCATGATACAAAGCCAATTCTTAGCCAGAAAAAAAGAGACATATAGATAAAAATATGTTAATAGTAGGGGACTTCAACCCTCAACTATCAGCAATAGACAGATCATCTAAGCAGAAAATCAACAAAGAAACAAGAGCTTTGAATGACACACTGGGCCAAATGGACCTCAGAGATATACACAGAACACTACACCCTAGAACAACAGAATGCTCACTCTTCTCAGATGCACATGGAACTTTCTCCAGAATAGACCCTATACTGGGACACAAAACTGTCTCAACTAACAGCAAAATACTGTGATTATTCCCTTCATCTTCTCAGACCACAATGCTTTGAAAATGGAACTCAATCACAAGGAAAAGTTTGGAAGAAACTCAAACAGTTGGAAACTAAGAACCATCCTGCTTAAGAATGATTGGGTAAACCAGGGAATTAAAGAAGAACTGAAACAATTTATGGAAACCAATGAAAAGAAAACACATTGGTCCAAAACATATGGGATACTGCAAAGGCGGTCCTAAGGGGGAATTCCATAGCCATCCAAGCCTCAATCAAAGGAATAGATAAATCTAAAATGCAGTCCTTATATTCTCACCTCAAGAAGCTGGACCTGGAATACAAGAACAGGCTTAAGACACTCACAAGAAGGCAGTTGATCAAGATTAGAGCAGAGATCAATGAATCAGAAACCAGGAGCACAGTAGAGCAGATCAACAAAACTAGAAGCTGGTTCATTGAAAGACTAAATAGGATCAATAAGCCACTGGACAGACTTATTCAAAAGAATACAGAAAGGACCAAAATTAATAAAATTATGAATGAAAGGGGAGAAATCATGACCAAAACCAAGGAAATAGAAACAATCATTAGAAAATAATATCAACAAATTTATGCCAATAAATTAAACAACCTGGAAGAAATGGATGCCTTCCTGGAAACCTATAAACTACCAAGACTGAAACAGGAAGAAATTGATTATGTAAACAGATTGATTAATTATGAAGAGATTGAAGCAGTGATCAAAAACCTCCCCAAAAACAAGACTCCAAGGCCTGACGGATTTCCCAGAGGATTTCTACCAAACATTCAAAGAAGAAATAATACCTATTCTCCTGAAGCTGTTTCAAAAAATAGAAACAGAAGGAAAACTACCAAACTCACGCTATGAGGCCAGTAATACATTGATCCCCAAACCAGGAAAAGACACCACCAAAAAGGAGAATTACAGACCATTATCCCTGATGAGTCTGGACATGAAAATTCTCAACAAGATCCTAGCTAATAGGATCCAACAGTACGTTAAAAGGTTTATCCATCATGACCAAGTGAGATTTATCCCTGGGATGCAAGGATGGTTCAACATTCACAACTTGATAAGTGTGATAGATCACATCAACAAGAAAAGTGTCAAGAACCATATGACCCTCTCAACTGATGCAGAAAAAGCATTTTACAAAATACAGTATCTTTTCCTGATTAAAACCCTTCAAAATATAGGGATAGATGGTATATTCCTCAATTTCATAAAAACCATCTATGAAAAGCCCACAGTGAATATCATTCTCAATGGGGGAAAAGCTGAAATCCTTCCCCTTAAGATCAGGAACACGACAAGGAAGCCCACTCTGCCATTATTTTCAACATAGTACTAGAAGTCCTTGCAACAGCAATCAAACAACAAAAAGGGATAAAAGGTATTCAAATCAGCAAAGAAGAAGTCAAACTCTCTTTGCAGATGACATGATACTTTATAAGGAAAACCCAAAAGACTCCACTCCCAAAGTATTTGAACTTATAGAGCAATTCAGTAATGTGGCGGAATACAAAATCAATGCTCAGAAATCAGTTGCATTTCTATGCATGAACAATGAGACTGAAGAAAGAGAAATTAGGGAATCCAATCCATTTACAATAGCACCAGAAACCATATGTTACTCGGAATTAACTTAACCAGAGACGTAAATGATCTATATTCTAGAAATTAAAATCAGTCTTGACAGATATTGAGGAAGAAACAAAAAGATGGAAAAACATTCCATGCTCATGGATCCGAAGAATAAACATAGTTAAAATGTCTAATCTATCTAGAGCAATCTACACTTTCAATGCTATCCTGATCAAAATACCAATGATATTTTTAAAGAGCTGGAACAAAGAGCCCTTAAATTTGTGTGGAACCAGAAAAGGCCCTGAATCGCCAAGGAATTGTTGAAAAGAAAAAACAAAGCTGGGGGCATCACATTGCCTCATTTCAAGCTATACTACAAGGCTGGTATCACAAAGACAGCATGGTAGTGATGCAAAAACAGACACATAGTCCAATGGAACAGAATAGAGACTCCAGAAACAGACCACCGACTCTATGGGCAACTAATCTTTGAAAAAGCAGGAAAAAACCTCCAGTGGAAAAAAGACAGTCTCTTCAATAAATGGTGCTGAGAAAACTGGACAGCAATTTGCAAAAGAATGAAACTTGACCACTCTCTCATACCATACACAAAGATAAAATCCAAATGGATGAAAGACCTCGATGTAAGACAGGAATCCATCAAAATCATAGAAGAGAACATAGCCTGCAACCACTTTGACATCAGCTACAGCAACTTTTTTCATGACACAGCTCCAAATGCAAGAGAAAGAAAAGAAAAAATGAACTTGTGCAACTTCATCAAGATAAAAAGCTTCTACACAGACAAGAAACAGTCAAAAAAACTACGAGGCTGCCCACAGAATGGGAGAAGATATTTGCAAATGACACTCAGATAAAAACTGGTATCCAAGATCTACACAGAACTTCTCAAACTCAATACAAGAGAAACAATCAAATCAAAAAATGACCAGAAGATATGAACAGACACTTTTCCAATGAAGACATACAACTGGCTAACAGGCACATGAAAAAATGCTCAAAATCATTAGCAATCAGGGAAATTCAAATCAAAACCACATTGAGAAATAAACTGAGGGCTTCAGAAGGGAGGCAGGTCAGGGAATGGGATAGGCTGGTGATGGGTAGTAAGGAGGGCACGTATTGCATGGTGCACTGGGTGTTATATGCAACTAATGAATCATCGAACTTTACATAAAAAACCAGGGATATACTGTATGGTGACTTATATAATATAATAAAGAAATATTATTATTAAAAAAACACATTTAGAGGGGGAGGAGTTAAGATGGTGGAGTAGTAGGGGACCCCTTTTTCAGCTGGTCCCCTGGGTCGAACTGGATAGGTACCAGACCATTCTGAACAACCACGTAATCAGCCTGAGATGCAGGAAGATACAGCTGAATCTCTACAAATGAACATCTCCAGCGATGTGTATTCAGGTACGAAGCGGGGAGCCATGAAACCGTGCACAGATATCGGAAGATAAACGGAAGGCTCAGGGAGTCACTGCATTCGGGCACTGGGAAGCAGTAGCCTCCTTCACAGGGGAGCAGGCAGCCTCGCGGATGGCACCTGCAAGAGAGTGGACTAAGACCGTGAGCCGGGGAATGTGCGTGATCAGTCTGAGGGCTGGAGCTTTGGAGTGCCCATGAGCCACACTGAGACGGAGCTCTGGAGTGTGCAGGGGTGGCTGGGGGCTGGCGGTGTTGGAAACACAAAAGACAGAGATGAGCTGCCCCTGGAAGTGAGGGCTGGGACGCCAGCTGTGGGGCGCACATCCAGGGACACTGCAGGGTTGAGCAGCACCAATAGAAACAGAGTTAAAGTGGCCAGATCATCAGTGGAGAAAGGTCTGTGATCCCTCTGTTCTGAGACAAAGGCTGAAATTTGGCGACTGCTGCTCTGTCTCTCCGAAGAGGCACAGCAAACCACCAGGGAAAGCCGCCAGAGAACAAAAGCCTAGAAATACCAGCTCACAGTGTGCCTATCCCCATGCCCCCTTGAAGGGACACAGAGACTCTACCCAACCAGGGTTGCCTGAGTATTGGTGGGCAGGCCCCTCCCCCAGAAGGCAAGCTGAAAAATCAAGAAGCCCACATCCCTAAGATCCGTTTAAATCAAGTGTGCACTGCCTGGGACCTGGTCAATAATTTGGGCCCTGGACAACCCTGCAAACTCTCCTCATCAGAATGACAAGAAGGAGAAATCCCCCCCCCAGCGAAGAAAAGACAATGACTTTATGGCCTCTGTCACAGAACTAATGGATATGGATATAAAGAAATTATCAGAAATGGAGTTCAGAGTAACAATGGTCAAGATGATGTGTAGACTTGAAAAAAGTATTAACGAAAATGTAAATGAGAACATAGAAACTCTAAGGGCAGAAATGAGAGCGAAACTGAAAGAAATTAAAAATTGTATGAATCAGGTGCAGTCAAAACTAGAGGCTCTGACGGCCAGGGTGAATGAGGCAGAAGAACATATCGGTGAATTGTAGGATGGGTTAGTAGAAGAGAAAGCTAAAATAGAAACTTAGCTCAAAAATAATCCAATCTCAAGAATGTAGGTTATGGGAGATTACTGACTCAATGAAACTTTCCAATGTCAGATAATCGGCATCCCTGAGGGGGTGGAGAAAAACAGAGGTCTAGAAGAGATATTTGAACAAATTGTAGCTGAAAACTTCCCTAATCTAGCAAAGGAAGCACGCTTTCATATCCAAGAGGCAGAGAGGACCCCTCCCAAGCTCAACCATGACAAACCTACACCACGTCAAGTCATAGTGCAATTCGCAAATATTGGAGACAAGGGTACAGATTTGAAAGTGGCCAGGGCAATGAAATTCCTCACGTACCAAGGCAAAGGTATCAGGATTACGTCAGACCTGTCTACACAGACCTGGAATGAGAGAAAGGGTTGGGGGGGGGGACATTTTCAAAGCTCTTTCAGAGAAAAACATGCAGCCAAGGATCCTGTATCAAGCAAGGCTGTCATTCAGAATTGATGGAGAGATGAAGACCTTCCAGAATCGCCAGTCACTGACCAATTTCATAACCATGAAACCAGCCCTACGGGAGATATTAAGGGGGGGGTTCTATAAAGGTAAAAAGGCCCCAAGAGTGACACAGACCAGAAAGTCACAATCTATAGAAACAAAGTCTTTACAGGCAACATGGCATCATTAAAATCATATCTCTCAATAATCACTCTCAATGTGAATGGCTTAAATGCTCCCATAAAATGCCACAGGGTTGCAGATTGGATAAAAAGACATGACCCATCATTTGCTGTCTAAAAGAGACTCATTTTGAACCTAAAGTTACATCCAGACTGAAAGTAAATGAATGGAATACCATCTTTCATGCCAATGGACTTCAAAAGAAAGCTGGGGTTGCAATTCTCAGATCAGATTGTATTTTAAACTAAAGTCTATGGTTAGAGATACAGAAGGGCACTATATTATTCTTCAAGGATGTATCCAACAGGTGGATATGACAATTATAAATATATATGCCCCCATAGGGGAGCAGCAAGACACAAGCCAACTCTTAACCAGAATAAAAAGAGATATAGATAAAAATATGTTAATAATAGGGGACCTCAACACTCCACTATCAGCAATAGATAGATCACCTAAGCAGAACATCAACAAAGAAACAAGAGCTTTGAATGCCATACTCGACGAGTTGGACCTCATAGATGTATATAGAAAACTACACCCCAGAACCATAGAATACACATTCTATTCTAATGCCCATGGAACATTCTCAAGAATAGACCATGTTCTGGGTCACAAACAGGTCTAAACTGATATCAAAAGACTGAAAGTATTCCCTGCATATTCCCAGACCACAACGCTTTGAAAGGTGAACTTAACCACAAGGAAAAATTAGGAAGAAACTCAAACACTTGGAGACTAAGAACCATCCTGCTGAAGAATGATTCAGTAAACCAGGAAATCAAAAATCAATTTAAACAATTTATGGAGACCAACAAGAATGAAAACACAACGGTCCAAACCCTATGGGATACTGCAAAGGCAGTCCTAAGGGGGAAATACATAGCCATCAAAGCCTCACTCAAAAGAACAGAAAAATCTAAAATGCAGTTTTTATATTCTCACCTCAAGAAGGTAGAACAGCAACAGAGGAACAGGTCTAATGCACACACAGGACAGCAGTCAATCAAGATTAGAGCAAAAATCAATGAATTAGAAACGGGAGCACAGTAGAGCAGATAAAAAAAAAAACTAGAAGCAGGTTCTCTGAAAGAGTAAATAAAATTGACAAACCACTAGCAAGACTTATCCAAAAGAATAGAGAAAGGACCCAAATTAATAAAATTATGAATAAAAGGGAGAGGTCACAACCAACACCAAAGAAATTGGAAGGACTATTAGAAACTTTTACCAACAGTTATGCCAATAAATTAAGCAATCTGGAAGAGATGGCGAACTTCCTGGAAACCTATAAACTATCAACGCTGAAAGAGGAAGAAATTGATTTTTTAAACAAGCCAAATAATTACAAAGAGATTGAAACCATGATAAAAAATCTTCCAAAAAAACAAAACTCCAAGACCGGATGGATTTCCCAGGGAATTCTACCAAACATTCAAAGAAAAAATAACTCCTATTCCCCTGAAGCTATTTCAAAAAATAGAAACAGAAGGAAAGCTATCAAACTCATTCTATGAGGCCAATATTACCTTGATCCTCAAACCATTCAAAAACCCCATCAAAAAGGAGAATTATAGACCGATTTCCCTAATGAATATGGATGCCAAAATTCTCAACAAGATCCTACCTAATAGAATACAACAGTACACTAAAAGGATTATCCATCATGACCAAGTGGGATTCATCCCTGGGACGCAAGGGTGGTTCAACATTCGCAAATCTATCAGTGTCTTAGATTTTATCCAGAGAGAAAAATTCGAAAATCATATGATTCCTTCAATAGATGCAGAAAAAGCATTTGACAAAATACAGCATCCTCTCCTGATTAAAACGCTTCTGAGTGTAGGGATAGAGGGTACATTCCTCAATCTCATAAAAACCATCTATGAAAAGCCTACAGCAAATATCATTCTCAATGGAGAAAAGCTGGAAGCCTTTGCCTTAAGATCAGGAACATGACAAGGATGCCCACTCTCACCATTATTATTCAACATAGTACTAGAAGTCCTTGCAACAGCAATCAGACAACCAAAAGGGATAAAAGGTATCCAAATTAGCAAAGAAGAGGTCAAACTGTCGCTCTTCACAGAGGACATGATACTCTATATGGAAAAGCAAGAGAATCCACTCCAAAATTCCTGGAAGTTATAGAGCAATTCAGTAATGTGGCGGGATACAAAATCAATGCTCAGAAATCAGAATGGGATGGACTGGTGATGTGTAGTGAGGAGGGCAAGTGTTGCATGGTGCACTGGGTGTTATACTCAACTAATGAAGCATCGAGCTTTACATTGGAAACCAGGGATGTACTGTATAGTGACTAACATAATATAATAAAAAAATTAAAATAAAAAAATCAGTTGCATTTCTATACACAAATAATGAGACTGAAGAAAGAGAAATTAGGGAATCCATCCCATTTACAATAGCACCAAAAATCATTCGTTACCTTGGAATTAACTTAACCAGAGACGTAAAGGATCTATTTTCTAGAAAGTACAAATCACTCTTGAAAGACATTGAAGAAGAAACAAAAAGATGGAAAAATATTCCATGCTCATGGATCGGAAGAATTAACATAGCTAAAATGTCCATGCTACCCAGAGCAATCTCCCCTTTCAATGCTATCCCGATCAAAATACCAATGACATTTTTCAAAGAACTGGCACAAACAGCCCTAAATTTTGTGTGGAAACAGAAAAGGCCCCAAATCGCCAAGGAATTGTTGAAAAGGAAAAACAAAGCTGGGGGCATCACAATGCCGGATTTCAAGTTGTACTACAAAGTTGTGACCACAAAGACAACATGGTACTGGCACAAAAACGGATACATAGACCAATGGAACAGAATAGAGAGCCCAGAAATGGACCCTCGGTTCTTTGGGCAACTAATCTTTGACAAAGCAGGAAAAAACACCCCATGGAAAAAAGACAGTCTCTTCAATAAATGGTGCTGGGAAATTAGACAGCTACATGCAAAAGAATGAAACTTGAGCACTCTCTCACACCATACACAAAAATAAAGTCTAAATGGATTAAAGATCTCAATGTGAGACAGGAATCCATCAAAATCCTAGAGAAGAACATAGGCAGCAACCTCTACGACATCAGCCACAGGAACCTTTTTCATGACACATCTCCAAAAGCAAGAGAAACAAAAGATAAAATGAACTTGTGGGACTTCATCAAGAAGCTTCTTCACAGCCAAGGAAACATTCAAAAAAACTAAGAGGCAGCCCACGGAATGGGAGAAGATATTTGCAAATGACACTACAGATAAAAGACTGGTATCCAAGATCTACAAAGAAATCCTCAAACTCAATACAGGAGAAACAAATAAACAACTCATAAAATGGGCAGAAGATATGAACAGACTCTTTTCCAATGAAGACATACAAATGGCTAACAGACACATGAAAAAATGTTCAAAATCATTAGCCATCAGGGAAATTCAAATCCAAACCACACTGAGATACCACCCTACGCCAGTTAGAATGGCAAAAATTCACAATGCAAGAAACAACAATTGTTGGAAAGGATGTGGAGAAAGGGGATCCCTCCTACATTGTTGGTGGGAATGCAAGTTGGTACAGCCTCTCTGGAAAACAGTGTGGAGTTCCCTTAAAAAGTTGAAAATTGAGCTACCCTATGACCCAGCCATTGCAGTACTGGGTATTTACCCCAAAAATACAGATGTAGTGAAGAGGGGCCATATGCACCCCAATGTTCATAGCAGCATTGTCCACAAGAGCTAAATCGTGGAAGGAGCTGAGATGCCCTTCAACAGATGACTGGATTAAGAAGTTGTGGTCCATATATACAATGGAATATTATTCAGCTATCAAAAAGAATGATTTCTCAACATTTGCTGCAACATGGATGGCACTGGAGGAGATAATGGTAAGTGAAATTAGTCAAGCAGAGAAAGACAATTATCATATGGTTTCTCTCATCTATGGAACATGAGAACTAGGAAGATCAGCAGGAGAAAGAAAGGGATGAAGGGGGGGGTAATCAGAAGTTGGAATGAAGCATGATAGACTATGGACTCAGAAACAAACTGTGGGCTTCAGAGGGGAGGTGGTGGGGAAATGGGATAGGCTGGTGATGGATAGTAAGGAGGGCACGTATTGCATGGTGCGCTGGGTGTTATACGCAACTAATGAATCATGGAACTTTACATCAAAAACCAGGGATGTACTGTATGGTGACTAACATAATATAATAAAAATATTTTTAAAAATGTAATGGATATTTGAAAGAAATTTGTAAATATCTACAGCAAAGAATGACATCCATGTTCATGGATTGGAGTATTTAAGGTTTTTAAGATGATTATGTATGCTTTCCAAATTCATCTACAATTTCAGTGCAATCCCTATAAAAATACCATTTATCTTAAGTCACAAATTGAAGAGCTAATGTTAAAAAATTCATACGGATATACAAAGGACCCAGAATATCCAACAATCTTACAAATTTGGAGTATTCACACTTTCTGATTTCAAATTTTACTGTAAAGCTACAGTAATATGGTTTTGTACTGTGGTACTAGAATATGGATAGACATATACATGAATGGAAATGAATTGAAAATCCCCCAAAAAAGCATCTTACATTTGTGATCTATTGAAATTCACCAAGAGTGTCAAGGCTCTCCAATGAAGAAAGAAGAGCCTTTCCAACAAATGGCACTCAGGGTACTGGATATCCACATAGAAAAGAGTAAATTGGGACCTTTACTTCAGATGATGCACAAATATTAACTCAAAATGGATCACAGACCTTAATATAAGGGATAAAGAGTATGATAAAGAGTATAAAACCCTAAAAACAAAATATAGGAGTTAATCTTCATAATTTTGGATTAGGCAATGTTTTCCTACACATGACACTAAAAGCACAGTAAAAAAAGAGAAGAGAATAAATTAAATTGGACTACATCAACATTAAAAACTTTTTGTTTCAAAGTATAACATCAAGAAAGTAAAAATACAACCCATAAAATATGAAAAAAATTCAAATCACATACATGACAAGGGATTTGTATTCAGAATATTTAAAACTCTTGCACCTCAACCATAAAAAGACAAACAATCTATTTAAAAATAAGAAAAGATTGAATAGACCTTTCTCCAAAGAAGATATGCAAATGAACAATAAGCACATGGAAAAAATGGTCAACATAAGCAGTCATTAAAAATTTACATCAAAATCACAAGGAAATACTACTTTGCATCATCTAGAATGGCTTTGATAAAATAGGTGCATAATAACATTCTGGAAAAAATTTGGAAGAATGGGAAACCTCATGCATTGCTATTGGTCTGTAAAATTGTGCAGTCACTTTTGGAAGCAGTTTGGCAGTTTCTTAAAATCTTCAGCATATGGTTACCATATGAAATATCAATTTCATGTCTAGGTATATAACAAAGAGAATTGTAAGCATATGTGCTCACAGAAACTTGCACATGAGTGTCCATGGCAGCATTGTTTTTATATTTTTACTTGTTTTAATTTAAGTATAGTTGACATACAATATTATATTGGTTTCAGATGTACAACATAGTGATTCAGCAAACGTATACATTACAAAATGCTCACTGCAATAAGTGTAGCTACTGTCACGATATGAAGTTATTACAATATTATTGATTATATCACCAGGCTCTACTTTTCATCACTGCAACTAATTTATTTTATAACTGGATGTTTGTACCTCTTAATCCCTCTCATTTATTCAATCCCTTTCGTCTATCCCCCCATTCCCCACCCCTCTGACAAATACCAGTTTATTCTTTTATGAATCCTTTCCTGTTTCTTGCTTTTTGTTTGTTCATTTGTTTTATTTTTTTTAGATTCCACATGTAAATGCAACTCTGTGGTGTTTGTCTTTCTCTGCCTGACTTATTTCACTTAGCATAATACCCTCTATATCCAACCATGTCATCATGAGTGACAAGATCTCATTCTTTTCTATGATTAATATTCCATTGTATATATTATATATGTCATATGTTCTTTAGCCATCTATTGATGGACTCTGATGTTATTTCCATATCTTGGCTATTGTAAATAATGCTGCCATAAACACAGGGGTACATATGTCTTTTCAAATTAGTGTTTTATTTTTCTTCAGATAAATGTCCAGAAGTGGAATTACTGGATTGAATGGTATTTCTATTTTTTTAATTTTTTTGAGGAACCCTCATACTGTTTTCAATAGTGGCTGTGCCAATTTACATTTCCACCAACAGTGCATGAGGGTTCCCTTTTCTCCACATCCTCACTAACACTTATTTCTTGTCTTTTTTGTAATCACCATTCTAACAGGTGTGAGGTGATATCTTACTGTAGTTTTGATTTGCATTTCCCTGATGATTAGAGATTTTGAGAATACTTTCATGTATATATTGTCTATATATGGATTTCTTCTTTGGAAAAAAATGTCTATGTAAATCCTCCACCCATTTTTAAATGAGATTATTTGCTTTTTTTTGGTATTGAGTCCTATGATTCCCTTATATGTTTTAGATGATAACCCCTTATCTTATACGCAATTTATAAATATTTTATATTATTCTAGAGATTACCTTTTTGTTTTTATTGTTTATTTGTTGATGTGCATAAGTTTTAAGTTGAATTTGTCCCAATTGTTGATTTTTGCTTTTGTTGATATGCCTTTAGTGTCACATCTAAAAATACTTGTAAAGAGGCACCTGGGTGGCTCAGTGGGTTAAACATCTGTCTTCGGCTCAGGTCATGATCTCAGGGTCCTGGGATTGAGCCCCACATTGGGCTCCCTGCTCAGCAGGGAAGCTGCTTCTCCTTGTCCTCCCCACTTGTATGCTCTCTGTCATTCTCTCTCTCTCTCTCAAATAAATAAAATCAAAAAAAAATAAATAAAAATATATAAAAATTGCAAAGACCAATGTCAAAGAGCTTTCCCCCTAAGTTTTCTTCTAGGTGTTTTACAACTTAAGGTCATACATTTAAGTATTTAATCTATTTTATTAATTTTCATGATTGATGCAATAGAGAAATCCATTTTTGTTATTTTTCATGTGACTATCTTGTTATCCCAGTATCATTTATTGAAAGGACTCATTTTTCTGTTGAGAATTCTCATTTTCCTCTTTAAGTATTAGTTGATCATATATGTGAGAGTTTATTTTTGGGTTCTTTATTCTGTTTCATTGGTCTATGTGTCTATTTTTTTTAAAGATTTTATTTATTTATTTGACAGAGATAGAGACAGCCAGCGAGAGAGGGAACACGAGCAGGGGGAGTGGGAGAGGAAGAAGCAGGCTCACAGCAGAGGAGCCTGATGCGGGGCTCGATCCCACAACGCCGGGATCATGCCCTGAGTCGAAGGCAGACTTAACCGCTGTGCCACCCAGGCGCCCCAGTCTATGTGTCTATTTTTATACCAGTACATTACTCTTGATTACTGTATCTTTGTAGTACATTTTGCAATAAGGAAGTATGATTCCTCTGGGTTTGTTCTTCTTTCTCAGGATTGTTTGGCTTTGGGTGGCTTTTGTGGTTCCATATAAACTTTAGAATTTTTTTCTATTTATGTGAAAAATTCTGTTGAAATTTTCATAGGTATTGCATTGAATAAATTCAGGCATTTGAACAATATTAATTTTTTTCAATTCATGAACATAGGATAAGTTTTCATTTGTGTATTATTCAATTTCTTTTATCTACAACTTATATTTTCAGTATACAGATTATTCACCACCTTGTTTAAATTTATTCTTAAATATTTCATTATTTTGATGCTATTGTAAGTGGGATAGTTTTATTTATTTCCATTCAGATATTTTGTTGTTAGTGTATAGAAATGCAACTGATTTCTATATGTTGATATTGGGTCCTGCAACTTCACTGAACTTGATGATTAGTTGTCATGTGTGTGTGTGTACATATAGTATCATATCATCTATAAACAGAAAATTTTTACTTCTTCCTCTCTACTTTGGATGCCATTTATTACTTTTATTGCATAATTTCTCGGCCTAGGACTTCCAGTACTATGTGGGATAGGAGTAATAAGAACAGTCAACCTTATTTTGTTAATGATCTTAGAGGAAAAGTTTTCAGCATTTCAACATTGGGTATGATGTTATCTGTGGGCATGTCATATATAGTCCTCAGTATATTGAGGCATATATTCCTTCTATACTCTTCTGTTGAGAGTTTTTATCATTAAAAGACATTGAATTATGTCAAGTGCTTTTTCTGCCTCTGTTGAAGTGATCCTATGATTTTTATCTTTTATTCTATTGGCTATTTACATATACATCTGTTGATTTGTGTGTATTGGATAATCTTTGCAACCCAGTGATAAATCTCACATGAGTATGATTTATGATCTTTTTAATGTGCTATTGAATTTAGTTTGCTAGTATTTTATTGAAAATTTTTGCATCTATATTCATCAATGTTATGGGTCTATAGTTTTATTGTCTTTATCTGGCTTTGGTAACAGAGAAATCTTTAGTATATTGAGTCTTCTGATGCATGAAACAGTTTATCTATTCATTTATTCGGATTTTTAATTTCTTTTTTTATAAAATATTTATTATATTGTTAATCACCATACAGTACATCCTGTTTTTTTTGTAAAGTTCCATGATTCATTAGTTGCATATAACACCCAGTGCACCATGCAATACGTGCCCTCCTTACTACCCCTAATGAGCCTACCCCATTCCCCCACCCCCCTCCGCTCTGAAGCCCTCAGTTTGTTTCTCAGAGTCCATAGTCTCTCATGCTTCATTCCCCCTTCTCAGATTTTTAATTTCTATATCATTTTTAATTTTCAGCATAGAGATCTTATGTGTTTTTATTACATTTATACCTAGATACTTCAATTTTTGGAGCAACTGTTAAAAGCATTATAATTTTAATGTTAAGTTTCACATGATCTTTACTATTATACAGCAATACATTTGATATTTGGCCTTGGATCCTGAAACTGCTGAATTCATTTATTCCAGATTTTATGTAGACTATTTGAGATTACCTACATAGATAAGCATGTTATTTGCAAATAAGGCAGTTATATTTCTTCCTTTTCAGTTTGTCTGTCTTTTATTTAACTTTCTTGCATTTTTGCATGGGCTAGGACTTCCAATATTATGTTGAATAAGAGTGGTTAGAGCAGACATCCTTTGCTTTGTTTCTGATTTTAAAGGGAATGCATTTTGTCCTTTATCATTAAGTATGAAGTTAACTGTAGGTACCTTAAGATTTTTTTTCAAGTTGAGGAATTTCTTCTCTATTATTTACTGGCTGAGATGATTTTTTTTAATCACAAATACATAGTGAATTTGATTAATTTTTTCTGCATGAAGTTATACAGTCATATAAGTTTTCTTCTTTAGCCTGTTGATATATGGTTGATTACACTGATCAAATTTCAAATATTTAACCAGCCTTACAGTCCTGGAATAAATCCCACTTTGTTGTGGTACATAATTCTCCTTATTTTTGCTGGGCTTACTTTGCTGGTATTTTGTTGAGGATTTTTGTGTCTAAGGACATGAGAAATATTGACATTTTGTTTTATGTGTGTTCTCCTCATTTGGTTTTGGCATTGGGGTAATACTGTTATCATAAAACGAGTTGGAGTGCATTCCCTCCTCTTAATTTTTGGAAGTAACTATAAAATTGGCACTAGTTATTTTTAAAAGTTTGGTAGATTTCTCCAGTGAAACCATTTCGTCCTGGAGATTCCTTTTTCACAAGCTTTTTAATTCCAAATTCAATTTTTTACATTTTTATAAAACTATTCAAGTTCTCTATTTCTTATTTTGTGAGTGTTGTTAGTTTTTGATGTTTGAGAAATTGGTGCATTTATTCTAAGTTTTGGATTTATAAGGAAGGTGTTGGTCATAGTATGCCTTAATTATATTTTTAATGTCTGTGGTATCTGTAGTAATATCACCAGTATACATTCCTGATATTGGTAATTTGTATCTTTCTTTTCATCATGTATTTCTTGTCATAATTTTACCAATTTTATTGGTCTTTTGAAGAACCACCTGATAAAAATGTATTTTCCCTATTGTTTTACCTATTTCAATTTCATTTATTTATGCTCTTGTGTTTATTATATCCTTCCTTCTGCTTGTTTTGGGCTTGTTTATTTCTCACTTCTCTAATTTCTTGAAAATATCTTTATTTCCCCTTCATTTCTTTTTTAAAATTTAACTTAATTTTTTAATTTTTTAATAATAATTTTTATTATGTTATGTTAGTCAACATACAGTATACACTTAGTTTTTGATGTAGTGTTCCATTATTCATTATTTGCATATAACACCCAGTGTACCATGCAATATGTGCTCTCCTTAATACCCATCACTTGCCTATCCCAGTCCCCCACCTGCCTCCAATCTGAAGCCCTCAGATTGTTTCGAAGAGTCCATAGTCTCTCATGATTCATTCCCCTTTATGTTAACCCCCCTTTCTTCTTCCTTTTCTTCTCCTACGATCTCCCTGCTATTCCTTATGTTCCATAAATGAGTGAAACCACATGATAATTGTCTTTCTCTGCTTGACTTATTTCACTTAGCATAATCTCCTCCAGTCCCGTCCAGGTTGCTGCAAATGTTATGGAATCATTCTTTTTGATGTCTGAGGAATATTCCATTGTATATATGGACCAGATCTTCTTAATCCAGGCATCTGTTGAAGGGCATCTTGGCTTCTTCCACAGTTTAGCTATTATGGACAATACTGCTATGAACATTGGGGAGCATATGGCCCTTCTCTTCACTATGTCTGTATCTTTGGGGTAAATACCCAGTAGTGCAATTGCTGGGTCATAGGGTAGCTCTAGTTTCAACTTTTTAAGGGACCTCCACACAGTTTTCCAAAGATGCTGTACCAACTCGCACTCCCACTCCCACAAACAATGTAAGAGGGATCGCCTTCCTCCACATCCTCTCCAACATTTGTTGTTTCCTGCCTCGTCAATTTTTGACATTCTAACTGGTGTAAGGTGGTATCTCAATGTGGTTTTGATTTGAATTCCCCTGTTGGCTAATGATTTTGAACATTTTTTTCATGTGTCTGTCAGCCATTTTTGTCTTCATTAGAAAAGTGTCTGTTCATATCTTCTGCCCATTTTGTTATTTGATTATTTGTTTCTCATGTATTGAGTTTGAGAAGTTCTTTGTAGATCTTGGATTCCAGTCCTTTATCTGTAGTGTCATTTGCAAATATCTTCTCCCATTCTGTGGACTGTCTCTTAGTTTTTTGACTGTTTCCTTGGCTGTGCAGAAGCTTTTTATCTTGATGAAGTCCCACAAGTTCATTTTTGCTTTTATTTTGTTTGCCTTTGGAGATGTGTCATGAAAAAAGTTGCTGTGGCTGATGTCGAATAGGTTCCAGCCTATGTTCTCCTCTAGGATTTTGATGGATTCCTGTCTCACATCGAGGTCTTTCATCCATTTGTGGGTTCTCTATTCTGTTCCATTAGTCTTTGTGTCTGTTTTTGTGCCAGTACCATGCTGTCGTTGTGATCATAGCTTTGTAGTATAGCTTGAAATCTGGCAACGTGATGCCCCCAGACTTGTTTTTCCTTTTCAACAGTTCCTTGGCAATTCAGGGCCTTTTCTGGTTCCACACAAATTTAAGAGTGGTTTGTTCCAGTTGTTGAAAAATGTCATAGGTATTTTGAGTGGGTTGGCATTGAAAGTGTCGATTGCTCTGGGTAGCACAGACATTTTAACTATGTTTATTCTTCCGATCCATGAGCATGGAATATTTTTCCATCTTTTTGTGTCTTCTTCAATGTCTTTCAAGAGTGATTTGTAGTTTCTAGAATATAGGTCCTTTACGTCTCTGGTTGAGTTAACTCCGAGATAATGTATGATTTTTGGTGCTATTGTAAATGGAATGGATTCCCTAATTTCTCTTTCTTCAGTCTCATTTTCATGTACAAGAATGGAATTATTTCTGAGCATTGATTTTGTATCCTGCCATATTACTGAATTGTTGTATGAGTTCTACTAATTTGGGTGTGCAGTCTTTTGGGTTTTCCGTATAAAGTATTATGTAAACTGCAAAGAGTGAGAGTTTGACTTCTTCTTTGCTGATTTGATTACCTTTTATTATTTTTTGTTGTCTGATTGCTGCTGCTAGGACTTCTAGTAATATGTTGAACAATAATGGCAAGAGTGGGCATCCTTGTCATGTTCCTGATCTTAAGGGGAAGGCTTTCAACTTTTCCCCATTGAGAATGATATTCGCTGTAGGCTTTTCATAGATGGTTTTGTATGAAATTGAGTAATGTACCCTCTATCCCTACATTCTGAAGGCTTTTAATCAGGAATGGATGCTCTATTTTGTCAAATGTTTTTTCTGCATCAATTGAAAGATTACATGGTTCTTGTCTCCTCTTTTTAGTGTGATCTGTCACCTGATTGATTTGCAAATGTTGAAACACCCTTGCATCCCAGGGATAAATCCCACTTGTTGTAATGGGTAATACTCTTAATGTACAGTTGGTTTCTATTAGCTAGGATCTTGTAGAGAATTTTGGCATCCATATTCATCAGGGATATTGGTCTGTAATTCTTTTTGATGGGGTCATTGCCTGGTTTGGGGATCAAGGTAATACTGGCCTCATCGAATGAGTTTGGTAGTTTTCCTTCTGTTTCTATTTTTTGAAACAGCTTCAGGAGAATAGGTATTATTTCTTCTTTGAATGTTTGGTAGAATTCCCCGGGGAATCTGTCAGGCCCTGGAGTCTTGTTTTGGGGAAGGTTTTTGATCACTGCTTCAATCTCTTCATGATTAATCGGTCTGTTTAAATAATCAATTTCTTCCTGTTTCAGTCTTGGCAGTATATAGGTTTCCAGGAAGGCATCCATTTCTTCTAGATTGTTTCATTTATTGGCATATAGTTGTTGATAATAGTTTCTAATGATTGTTTCTATTTCCTTGGTGTTGGTCGTGATCTCTCCCTTTTCATTTATAACTTTATTAATTTGGGTCTTTCTCTATTCTTTTGAATAAGACTGGCCAGTGGCTTATTGATGTTATTAATTCTTTCAAAGAACCAGATTTAGTTTTGTTGATTTGCTCTACTGTATCCTGGTTTCTAATTAATTACTCTTCTCTAATCTTGATCAACTGCCTTCTCGTGTGTGGGTTAGGCCCGTACTTCTGTTCCAGCTCCAGCTTCTTGAGGTGAGAATATAAAGACTGCATTTTACATTTATCTATTCTTTTGAGTGAGGCTTTGATGGCTATGTATTTTCCCCTTAGGACTGCCTTTGCAGTCTCCCACGGGTTTTGGACCGATGTGTTTTCTTCTTATTGGTTTCCATAAATTGCTTCAGTTCTTCTTTACTACCTGGTTTACCCAACCATTCTTAAGCAGAATGGATCTTAGTTTCCAAGTGTTTGAGTTTCTTCCAATTTTTTCCTGTGGTTTAGTTCCAGTTTCAAAGCATTGTGGCCTGAGAATATGCAGGGAACAATCTCAGTCTTTTGGTATTGGTTGAGTCCTGTTTTGCGACCCAGTATAGGGTCTATTCTGGAGAAAATTCCATGTGCATTAGAAAAGAATGAGTATTCTGTTGTTCTGGGGTGTAATGTTCATACATGTCTATGAGGTCCATCTGGTCCAGTATGTCATTCAATGCTCTTGTTTCTTTGTTGATTTTCTGCTTAGATGATCTGTCTATTGCTGATAGTGGAGTGTTGAGTTCCCCTACTATTAACGTATTTTTATCTATATGTCTCTTTATTCTGGTTAAGAGTTGGCTTATGTATCTAGCTGCTCCACTCTTGGGGGCATAGATATTTATAATTGTTAGATCGTCTTGTTGGTTACACCCTTTAAGAATGATACATTGTCCTTCTGTACCTTCAACTATACTCTTTAGTTTAAAATCTAATCTGTCTGATATGGGAATTGCTACCCCAGCTTTCTTTTGAGGTCCGTTGGCATGAAAAAAAAATGGTTCTCCATCCCTTCACTTTCAGTCTGGATGTGTCTTTAGGTTCAAAGTGAGTCTTTTGTAGACAGCATATGGATGGGTCCTGTCTTTTCATCCAATCTGCAACCCTGTGGCTTTTTATGGGAGCATTTAGGCCATTCACATTGAGAGTCATTATTGAGAGAGATGATTTTAATGATGTCATGTTGCCTGTGATGTCTTTGTTTCTATAGTTTGTAAATTTCTGTTCTGTATCACCCTCGGGCTCTTTTTACTTTTACATAACCCCCCTTAATATTTCTTGTAGGGCTGGCTTGGTGGTCACATATTCTTTCCGTTTCTGCCTGTCTTGGAAGCTCCTTGTTTCTCCATCCATTCTGAATGACAGTCTTGCTGGATAAACAATCCTTGGCTGCATGTTCTTCTCACTTTGTGCTCTGAATATGTCTTGCCAGATTTTTCAGGCTTTCCAGGTCTCCGTAGACAGGTCTGAAGTTAGTCTGATGTTCCCCCATTTGTAGGTGAGGATTCTCTTCCCCCTGGCTGCTTTCAAGATTTTATCCTTGGATCTAAGATTTGCAAATTGCACTATTATGTGACTTGGTGTTGGTCTGTTCTCATTGATCTTGGGAGGGGTCCTCTCTGCCTCTTGGACATGAATGCTTGTTTCCTTCACCAGATTAGGGAAGTTCTCAGCTACGATTTATTCAAATATCTCTTCTAGATCTCTCTCTTTCTCCACCCCCTCGAGGATGCCAGTGATTCTGATATTGGAAAGTTTTATTGAGTCAATAATCTCCCATATTTTACATTCTTGAAATTGGTGTTTTTTAAGGCAAGTTCACACATTTTCGTTCTTTTCTATCATCTCATCTTCCAACTCACTAATTCATTCTTCTGCCTCGTTTACCCTGGCCATCAGAGCATCCAGTTTAGAATGCATTTGATTCAAAGCATTCTTAATTTCTGCCAGATTCACTTTCATTTCCACCCTTAGAGGTTCTATATTCTTGCTAATATTTTTATTAATATTTTTTTCCAGCCTACACATCATCTTGACCATTGTTATTCTGAACTCCATTTCTTTGTGTGTGTGTGTTAATTTATATTTTCTTAGGACAGCTTCTCATGATATGTGTAGTTTTACCATATTTTTTAATGTTTTTTATTATATTATGTTAGTCACCATACAGTACATCCCTGGTTTCTGATGTAAAGCTCAATCCTTCATTAGTTGCATATAACACCCAGTGCACCATGCTATACATGCCCTCCTTACTACCCATCACCAGTCTATCCCATTCCCCTACCCCCTCCCCTCTGAAGTCCTGTTTGTTTCTCAGAGTCCATAGTCTCTCATGCTTCATTCCCCCTTCTGATTACCTCCCCTTCTTCATCCCTTTCTTCTCCTGCTGATCTTCCTAGTTCTCATGTTCCATAGATGAGAGAAGTCATATGATAATCGTCTTTTCTGCTTGACTTATTTCACTTAGCATTACCTCCTCCTGTAAAGTCCATGTTGCAGCAAATATTGAGAACTCATTCTTTCTGATAGCTGAGTAATATTCCATTGTATATATGGACCACAACTTCTGAACTCCATTTCTGACAATGCAGTTGGTTATAGTCCTATCTACTAGTTGTTTTGCAGAGGCCACAGTCTCTGTTTCTTTCCTTTGCTGGGGGTTCCTCTTCCTTGTCATTCTGATGAGGAGTTTTGTGGGAATGTACAGAGCCCAAATTATTGACTAGGACCCAAGCAATGCGCACTTGTTTTATAGGGACCTTAGTGATGTGGGCTTCTTGACTTTTCAGCCTGCCTTCTGTGGGAGGGGCATGCTGTGCTGATATTAGGCAACCCTCTTTGGGTAGAGTTGCCCTGTCCCCTGTGCAGGAGGGTGGGCACAGTGTGAACTGGTTTTTCTGGGCTTTTGTTCACTGGCAGCTTTCCCTGGTGGCTTTCTGTGACTCTTCTGAGAGTCAGAGCAGCAGTGGCTGTATCCAAGCCTCTGTCTCAGAACAGAGGGATCGCAGTCCTCTCTTCACTGAGCTCTCCTATCCATTTTAGCTCTGTTTCAGTCAGTTCTGCTAAAAATCCCACAGCATCCCTGGTTGTGCACCCCACAGCCATTCTCCCAGTCCTCACTCCCAGGGCTGGCACATCTCTTCCCTTTGTGCTTCTAACACCTCCAGCCACCACCAGTTCCTGTGCACACTCCGGAGCTCCCTGTTTCAGTGTGGTTTGCGCACTCCGGAGCTCCAGTTTTCAGTCTTGTTGTGCACGTGTGCCCAAGCTCCTGGTTTCAGTCTTGTTTCTTGGCAGTTACTGGTTCACAAGTCTGGCCCACTCCCCAGTGCAAGAGTCTATTGCTTCCTGGTGCCTGAGCATGGCAGCTCCCTCCCCCTTATGTTTATCTTCCAAAATCTGTGCACAGATTCATGGCTCCCCATGTTGTACCTCAATACTCAGTGCCGGAGATGTTCATTTGTAGAGATCTAGATGTATCTTCCTCTGTCTCCAACTGATTTTGTGGGTGTTTAGGATGGTTTGGTAGATATCCAGCTCGATTCCGGGGACCAGCTGAAAAAATGTCCCCTACTCCTCCACCATCTTTTTTTTTCCTCCCTCATTTGCATTTCTATACACCGACAATGAAATAGGAGAAAGATAAATTAAGATGATAATTCCATTTACAATTGAGGTAAAAAAAAACTAAGAATAAACTTACTCAAGGAGGTGAAAGATCTATCTTCTGCAAATTCTAAAATACTGATGGAAGAAATTTAAGATAATAGAAATAAATGGAAAGATATATTGTGTTCATGAATTGGAGGAATTAATATTGTGAAAATGTCCATGCCACTCAAAACAATCTACTGATTCAATGCAATTCCTAATAAAATACAAAGAGCATTTTTCATGGAACAAGAACAGATAATACTAAAATTTGTGTGGAACAACACAATATCCTTAATAGCCAAAGCAATCTTGAAAAAAAAAAACTGGAGGTATCTCAAACCCAGATTTCAAGATATAATACAAAGCTGCAGTAATCAAAACAGTACAATTCTGGCACAAAAATAGACACATAGAACAGAAGAGAAAGTCCAGAAATATACTCACGTGTATATGGTCAACTAATTTGAAACAAATAGGGCAAGACTATAGAATGGAGAAAAGAGGGTATCTTCAATAAATGGTCCTGAAAAAACTGGACAGCTACATGCAAAAGAGTGAAACAGGATCACTTTCTTACTCAAAAATAAACTCAACATGGAATTAAGACCTAAACATGAAACTGGAGACCAAAAAACTCCCAGAATAAAGCACAGGCAGTTATCTCTTGGCCACTGGCCTTAGCAACAACATATTTATGGAAAGGTCTCTTCAGGCAAGGGAAACAAAAGGAAAAATAAACTACTAAGACTACACCAAAATAAAAAAAAGATTTTCACAACAAAGAAAATCATTAACAAAACAAAAAGGCAACCTACGGAATGCGAGAAAACATTTGTAAATAACGTATACAATGAAGGGTTAATAGCCAATATATTTAAAGAACTTATACAACTCAGCAAAGAAGAAAGAAAGAATAAAGAAGGAAGAAGAATGAAGAAAGAAAAGAAAAAAGAAAAGAAAGAAAAGAAAAAATAAAACTTCCAAACCAAATCACCCAATTAAAATATGGGCAGAGGACCTGAATAGATATTTTTCTAAAGACATGTAAATGATCATCAGAAACATAAAAAGGTGCTCAACATCATAATCATCAGAGAAATGCAAGTCAAAATCATCATGAAATGTCACCTCACAACTGTCTAAATGGGTAAAATAAAGTGGAGAAAAACAACAAGTGTTGGTGAAGATGTGGAGAAAAAGCAACCCTGCACAACTGGTAGGATTGTAAATTGGTGCATCCATTGTGGAAAACGGTATGGAGTTTCCTCCAAAAATTAAAAATAGAAATACCATAGGATCCAATAATTCCACTACTGGGTATTTACCCAAAGAAAATAAAAACACTAATTTGAAAAGATATATACAACCTTATGTTTATTGCAGCATTCTTTACAATAGCCAAGATAGGGAAGCAACCCTAGTGCCCGTTCATAGATGAAGATGTGAGATATGTAATAATTCTCTATTGTATATAATATATATTATAAAATGTATCTTCTATATAATATACAATATATATCTTCTATATAATATATAATTATTACATATCTAACATTCACACAATAGAATATTACTCAGCCATAAAAACTGATATTCTGAAATTTCAACAACATGGATGGACCTAGGAGTTCACATGAAGACAGATACCATTTAATTTCACTAATATTGGAAATCTAAAACCAAAACTGATGAATTATAAACAAAAAGTAGAAACAGACCCATAAATTCAGAGAACAAAGTGATGGTTTCCAGGGGAGTGGGGTGGGAGTGGTGGGTGAAGGGAAGCAGGAGTTATAGGCTTCTAGTAATGGAATTAATAAGTCATGGCAATAAAAGGTACAGCATAGGGAATATAGTCAATGGCATTGCAATAGTGTTGTATAGTGACTGATGGGAGCTGCATTTGTGGTGAATATAGTATAGTGTATAAACATGTCAAATTGTTATGATGTACATTTGAAACTAAGGTAATGTGTTTCAACTATACTTCACTAGAAAATTAATTAATTAATTAAAAAATTTAAAAAGCCAGCTGAGGAAGGAAGTCAAGCATTCCAGGAAGAAAGAAAGCAGCTTATGTAATGACATTTTACTAAAAGTGACCATGAGACTTTCTGAGGCATCAATTTTATTTATTTTTTTTATAATCCAGGAAATTATATGCCACTATCCCTCTTTTATATGTGAAAGATGAGTTGCTTCATAGCATAGATTTTCATACAATTTGGATGCAGCATACTAATGTGCAAAAAAAAATCAATCCCTTCAACCTCTGGGGTGATCAGGAGAGATGTGAAAATCTGGAGTCTCCAAATCTTCGGCCATGTGCACCATTATGGCACGAATTTCCCTATACCTTACCCCACTATGCTGCACAAACATTATTTTTTATGTGTCCATAATGCAAAAAAAAAAAAAAGGTCTGGGAATCCTTGGCTTAAAAAATTAAGTGTCTTAAATAATAAGTATAGCCATAATTATAATGCAGGATCGGACTCAGTATCTAGGTCCTTCTCCCTACCTCACAACATACTGCACATTTGGGAAGACTTTTGCTAAGGATTCTTGAACTTCACATTCCTGCATAGTGAGCATATTTCCCTCTCGCTATTTGACAAGATGTAAGACATGAGCACCGCAAGAAACCTTAGAGGTCACATATTCTCATGCTTTCCTGAATATGCTATAAAAGAGGCCCAGAAATTACCTTTTAATAATTATTTCATGAAGTTGATTGATTCCTTAAAAACATTAAGAATAGTTCTGGGCGCCTGGGTGGCACAGTCATTAAGAGTCTGCCTTTGGCTCAGGGCGTGATCCCAGCGTTATGGGATCGAGCCCCACATCAGGCTCCTCCACTAGGAGCCTGCTTCTTCCTCTCCCACTCCCCCTGCTTGTGTTCCCTCTCTCGCTGGCTGTCTCTCTGTGTCAAATAAAAAAATAAATAAATCTTTTAAAAAATTAAGAATAGTTCATCCACGAAACCTGATAATAAAGATTACTGAGAGAGGAGTTAAGATAGTGAAGGAGTTGGGAGACCCTGGGCTTGCCTCATCCCTGGAAAACAGCTAGATAAATATCAAACCATTTTTATTAGATGGTTTTATTTTTATTCTTTAATTATTTTTAATTATTTTTATTATTATGTTATGTTAATCACCATACAGTACATCATTAGCTCCTGAAGTAGTATTCCATGACTCATTGTTTGCAGATAACACCCAGTGCACCATACAGTATGTGCCCTCCTTAATACCCATCACTGGGCTAGCCCATCCCCCCATGCCCATTCAATCTAAAACTCTCAGTTTGTTTCCCAGAGTCCATATTCTCTCATGGTTCCTCTCCCCTTCTGTTTTGCCCCCCCTTCATTTTTCCTTTCCTTCTCCAAATGCTCCCCCTGCTGCACAAATGCTCCTCCCGTATGTTCCACAAATAAGTGAAACCATATGATAATTTTCTTTCTCTGCTTGACTTATTCACTTAGCATAACCTCCGACAGTTCCATCTATGTTGACGCAAATGTTGGGTAATCACCCTTTCTGATGGCTGAGTAATATTCCATCATATATATGGACCACATCCTCTTTATCCATTCGTCTGTTGAAGGGCATCTCGGCTACTTCCACCATTTGGTTATTGTGGACATTGCTATTATGAACATTGCATTGCATGTGCCACTTCTTTTCACTACCTCTGTATCGTTGGGGTAAAAACCTAATAGTGCAATTGCTGAGTCATAGGGTAGCTCTATTTTTAACATCTTGAGGAACCTCCTCACTTTTTCCAAAGTGGATGTACCAACTTGCATTCTCACCAACAGTATAAGAGGGTTCCCCTTTCTCCACATCCTCTCCAACATTTGTTGTTTCTTGCCTTGTCCATTTTTGCCATTCTAACTGGCATAAGGTGGTATCTCAAGGTGGTTTTGATTTGAATTTTCCTGATGGCTAATGATGTTGAACATTTTTTCATGTGTCTGCTAGCCATTTGTATGTCTTCATTGGAAAAGTGTCTGTTCATATCTTCTGCCCATTTTTTGATTTGTTATTTGTTTCCCATGTATTGAGTTTGAGAAATTCTTTGTAGATCTTGGATACTATTCTTTTATCTGTAGTGTCATTTGCAAATATCTTCTTCCATTCCGTGGGTTACCTCTTTGTTTTGTTGACTGTTTCCTTTGCTGTGCAGAAGGTTTTTATCTTGATGATATCCCACAAGTTCATTTCTGCTTTTGTTTCTCTTGCCTTTGAAGACTTATCATTAAAGAATTTGATGTAGCCAGTGTCAAAGTGGTTACTGCCTATGTTCTCCTCTAGGATTTTGATGGATTCCTGTCTCACATTGAGATCTTTCATCCATTTAGAGTTTACCTTTGTGTATGGTGTGAGAGAATGGTCAAGTTTCATTCTTCTGTATATGGCTGTCCAATCTTCCAAGCACCATTTATTGAAGAGACTGTCTTTTTTCCACTGAATGCTTTTTCCTGCTTTGTCAAAGATTAGTTGACCATAGAGTTGAGGTTCCATTTCTGGAGTCTCTATTCTGTTCCACTGACCTCTGTGTCTGTTTTTGTGCCAATACCATGCTGTCTTGGTGATCACAGCTTTGTAGTAAAGCTTGAAATCAGGCAACATGATGCCCCCAGCTTTGTTTTTCTTTTTCAACATTTCCTTGGTGATTCGGGTTCTTCTCTGATTCCACAGGAATTTTCGGATTGCTTGTTCCAACACGTTGAAAAATTGCATTGGTATTTTGTTTGACATGGCATTGACAGTATAGATTGCTCTGGGTAGCATAAACATTTTAACAATGTTTATTCTTCAAATCCATGAGCATAGGATGTTTTTCAATCTTTTTGTGTCTTCTTCAATGTCTTTCATCAGTGTTCTGTAGTTTCCAGAGTATAGATCCTTCACCTCTTTGGTTACGTTTATTCCAAGAAATGTTATAGTTTTTGGTGTTACTGTAAATTAATTAATTAATTTCTCTTTCTACAGTTACATTGTCAGTGTGTGGGAAAGTAACTGATTTCTGTGCATTGATTTTGTATCTTGCCACATTAGTGAACTGATGCATGAGTTCTACTAATTTGGGGGTGGAGTCTTTTGGATTTTCCACATAAAGTATCATGTCATCTGTGAAGAGAGAGAATTTGACTTCTTCTTTCCTAATTTGAAAACCTTTTTGATCTCTTTTTGTTGTCTGATTGCTGTTGCTAGGACTTCTAGTACTATGTTGAAAAATAATGACTAGAGTGGGCATCTTTTCATGTTCCTGATCTTAAGGGGAAGGCTTTCAGCTTTTCCCCATTGAGAATGATATATGCTGTGGGTTTTTCATACTTAGTTTTTATGAAATTGAGGAATATACTCTCTATCCCTATACTCTGAAGGGTTCTAATCAGGAAAGGATGCTGTATTTTGTCAAATGCTTTTTTTGCATCAATTGAGAGGACCATATGTATCCTATCTCTTCTTTTATTTATGTGTTCTATCACATTGATTTTCATGTGTTGAACTACCCTTGCATCCCAGGGGTGAATCCCACCTGGTTGTGATGAATAATCCTTTTAATATACTGTTGGATCCTATTTATTGGTCTGCAATTCTCCTTTTTGATAGGGTCTTTGCCTGGTTTTCAGATCATGGTAACACTGGCCTCATAGAATGAGTTTGGAAGTTTTCTTTCTGTGTCTATTTTTTGAAACAGCTTCAGGAGAATAGGTATTATTTCTTCTTTGAATGTTTGGTAGAATCCCATGGAAATCCATCAGGCCCTGGACTCTTTTTTGGGGGGAAGTTTTTGATCACTGCTTCAAACTCATTACGGGCTATTGGCCTATTTAGTTTGTCAATTTCTTCCTGTTTCAGTCTTGGTAGTTTATAGGTTTCCAGGAAGGCATCTATTTTTTCCAGGTTGCTTAATTTACTGGCATATAGTTGTTGATAATAGTTTCTAATGATTCTATTTCCTTGGTGTTAGTCGTGATCTCTCCCCTTTCAGTCATAATTTTATTAATTTGGGTGCTCTTTTCTTTTGGATAAGTCTGGCCAGTGGTTTATCGATCTTATTAATTCTTTCAAAAGACCAGCTTCTAGTTTCTTTGATCTGCTCTAATGTATTTTTAGTTTCTAATTCATTGATCGCTGCTCTAATCTTAATTAATTCTCTTTTCCTGCGTGGCTTAGGCCTATGTTGTTGTTCCATCTCCAGTTGTTTAAAGTGTGAATATAGGGTCTGTATTTTAGATATTTCTTTTCTTTTAAGTGAGGTTTGGATGGCTATGTATTTCCTCCTTAGGGCCATCTTTGCAGTATCCCATTGAGTTTGGACCAATGTGTTTTTGTTCTCTTTCGTTTCCATAAATTGCTTAAATTCTTCTTTGATTTCCTATTTTACCCAAGCATTCTTAAGTGGATGGTCCTTAGCTTCCAATTGTTTGAGTTTCTTCCAAATTTTTTCTTGTGGTTGAGTTCCACTTTCAAAGCATTGTGGTTGGAGAATATGCAGGGAATAATCTCAGTCTTTTGGTATCAGTTGTGACCCAGTATGTGGTCTATTCTGGAGAACATTCCATGTGCATTCGAGAAGAATGACTATTCTGTTGTTTTAGGGTGGAATATTCTGTATATATCTATGAGGTCCATCTGCTCCAGTGTGTCACTCAATGCTCTTGTTTCTTTGGTTATTTTCTGCTTAGATGATTTGTCTATTACTGAAAATGGAGTGTTGATGTCCCCTACTATTAACATATTATTATCTATATGTCTCTTTATTTTGGTTACCAGTTGGATTAGGCAGTTGGCTGTTCCCATGTTGGGGCATAGATATTTTTAATTGTTAGATCCTCTTGTTGGATATGCCCCTAAGAATGATATAGTATCCTTCTCTATCTCTAACTATAGTCTTTAGCATGAAATCTAATTTGTCTGATATGAGAATTGCTACCCCTGGTTTCTTTTTAGGTCTGTTGGCATGAAAAATCATTCTCCATCCCTTCACTTTCAGCCTGGATGTATCTTTAGGGTTTTTTTTAAGTTTTTTTATTTATTTATGTGACAGAGAGATAGCCAGCAAGAGAGGGAACACAGCAGGGGAGTGGGAGAGGAAGAAGCAGGCTCCCAGCAGAGGAGCCTGATATGGGACTCGATCCTGGAATGCCGGGATCACGCCCTGAGCTGAAGGCAGATGCTTAACGACTGCACTACCCAGGGGCCCCATATCTTTAGGTTTAAAATGAGCCTCTTGTAGACTGCATATGAATGGATCATGTCTTTTTATCTAATATGCAACCCTGCATCATATTATGGGAGCATTTAGGCCAGTCACACTGAGAGTGATTATTGAGAGATATGATTTTAATGTTGTCATGCTGCCTCTGAAGCCCTTGTTTCTATAGATGTCTCTGTAAATTTCTTTTCTGTATCACTCTTGGGGTCTTTTTACTTTTATAGTTTCCCCCCTTAATATTTCTTGCAGGGCTGGCTTGGTGGTCACATATTCTTTCAGTTTCTGCTTGTCTTGGAAGCTCCTTGTTTCTCCATCTATTCTGAATGACAGCCTTGCTGGATAAAGTATCCTTGCTGTATGTTCTTCTCATTTAGTATCCTGAATATGTCTTGCAGCTTTTTCTGGCTTTCCAGGTCTCTGTAGACAGGTCTGATGTTATTCTGATGTTCCTCCCTTTGTACCCAAGAAATCTCTTCCCCATCACCAATTTCAATATTGTTTCCTTGGATCTAAGAATTGCAAATTGTACTATTATATACCATGGTGTCGGTCTCCTCTTATTGATCTTGGAAGGGGTCCTCTCTGCCTCTTGGACATGAATGCTTGTTTCCTCCCCCAGATTAGGGAAGTTCTCAGCTGTGATTTGCTAAAATATATCATCTAGACCTCTCTCTTTCTCCAACCCTGTGGGATCCTGATAATTCTGATATTGGAAGGTTTATTTGAGTCACTAATCTCTCTCAGCTTAATTTCTTGAAATTTGATTTGTTTTCCCCATGCCATCTCATTTCCCTTCTTTTCTATCATCTTATCCTCTAACTCACTAATTCGTTCTTCTACCTTGTTTACCCTGGCAGTCAGAGCATCCACTTTAGACTGCAATTCCTTCATAGCATTTTTAAGTTTTGCCTGATTAGATCTCATTTCTGCCTTTAGAGATTCTATATTTTCATTGATATTTTTCTCAAGCCTAGATATCCCTTGATAATTGTTATTCTGAAATCAATTTCTGACATCTTGGTTATATCCATATCCATTAGTTCTGTAGCAGAGACAACAGTCTCTGATTCTTTCCTTTGTTTTGGGTTCTTCCTCTTAGTCATTCTGATGAGGGATGGTTATGGGAATGTACTGAGTTAAAATTATTGACCACAACTCAAGCACAATGCACCTGTCTTATAGGGACCTTAGGGATATGGGCCTTTTATCTTCCAGCCTACCTTCTGGGGAAGGGTCCTGCCACACTGTTACTCAGGCAACCCTGTTTGGGCAAAGTTGCCCTGACCGCTGTTGGGGGGGAGGGCAATGGGCTCAGTAAGAACCGGTTTTTTGGGACTTTTGTTCTCTGCTGATTTTCCCTGGCAGCTTTCTGCATCTGTTCTGAGAGTCAGAGCAGAAGTGACCATATCCAATCCTCTGCATCAGAACAGAGAGATTGAAGTCTGCTCTCCACTGAGCTCTCCAGGCCACACTGACTCCATTTCTGTCTGTGCTGCTAAAACCTCACAGAATCCTGGTTTGTGTGCCCCATGGTCACTCTCCCAGTCCTCACTCCCAGGGCTGGGAACTTCTCTGCTCTTTGTGCTTCTAAAACCGCCAGCCATCCCCAGTTTGCACACATGCCCCTGAGCTCCACGTTTCAGCCTGGGGGGGTGGGGGCGCCCTAAAGACCTTTCCCTGCCACTACAGGTTTGCAAATCTGTCCCCAGTCCCCAGGGTGGGAGGATTTTGCCTTCCCATTGCAAGAGCACAGAGACTCCCTCCCCCTTCCATTTGTCTTCTGATATCTACCCGCAGAATCTTGGCTCCCCACTTCATACCTCGACGCCAACCGACAGAGGTGTTCTATTTGTAGAGATCCAGATATATCTTCTTACATCTCAGGCTGATTTCATAGGTGTTTGGAATGGTCAGGTAGATATCCAACTCAATTCAGGGACTGGTTAAAATAGGGTCCCCTATTCCTCTGCCATTTTTCCCTCAAATCATTTTGAACACCCAAGAAATTGATCCAAGGATGAGGAAAATAACAATGAACAACTAGAGCTGAAAAAAAGAAACCCCACCACATTGTGGAAGGTAAGAAAAAGTGGAAAGTTGATTTGGGGGAAAGAAGAGCTTTGAGTGCTGTGATGCGGAAGGAGCCCTAATTACAGAGAGAGGAGCAAGAGAGAAAGAAAGAGAGAAAGAGTGGAAGTGCATGCAGGGAATTCCACAAGAAAAACTCTCCCAATACCATTGACCAAGAAAAGGAGAATTGTGGAATATTGCAATCTTTTATGAACAGTGGAAAGTAGAATCTGAAGTTTTGGTGGCCCACCACATCAGTGGTGCCTTGGTGGGGAAGAAGGGCAGAGACTCTGGAGTGGATAGTGCTGTCTGAGGATTCCCTGGATCACGTGGGGAAAGGCAATTTCCCAGCTTGGATTACATCTCTGAGAGGTGGTGCCACCATTCCAGGGCTGAGGAATGCAGCAAGCCCCATCAAGCAGCCACTTTCACTGGCATAGAAATGGGGTGCTGGTGGAGGGTTGCCAGCCTTGATACAGGCTTGCAGCAGGGCTTTGCCAGAAATTCCAAGCTGCTGCATGAGTGCATGTCTAATTTCTTGGACAAACCAGGCAGGAAGCTGCAGTTTGGAAAGACCTTCTCCCAGGGGATCGATGTGGGTGCGCACCTTCACAGATCTCTAAAATACGGAGTTTTAGGACAGAGCTGCATGCCTGAGATAAAACACAAGAGGGCAGTGGCATGGGGAGAAACAGTTTCCCTTCTTGGTTTGCATTTGGGAGAGGCAGCAAGGCCTCTCCAGGGATGCTGCCTGAGAGCAGTGATCCTTGGCACAGGCTTTCTCCTACACTTTACCACAAACTCCAAAGCACAAATCAGTCATCCCACCACATTTCTGGGACAAACCAGCAAATGGCAAAAGCGTGCGACCCTCCCCAAGAGGAACAATGTGAGTCTGTGACTCAGGAGTCCATGATATTTAGAATTTTGAAACCCAGCCTCAGGCCTGAGATAGAACAAAGGAAGGCTGTGGTTCCTGGTAGGTGGGCAGCTCGGATGCAGACCAGGTGAAGGCAGGGATCTGACAGAAGCCAGGTACACAAGAGGGGTGGTTGTTTGCTCTTCTGTGATGGCTTGCTGAAGAGAGGCAGTCATGAACTCTTGGCTCTAGGGTCAAGAGAGAAAGGGAAGAAGGAAGGGGGGTAAAAAGAAGGGGGAATGAAGCATGAGAGACTATGGACTCTGGGAAGCAAACTGAGGGCTTTAGAGGGGAGGGGGCTGGGGGATCAGGATAGGCCAGTGATGGGTATTAAGGAGGGCACGTATTGCATGGTCCACTGGGTGTTATACGCAAGTAATGAATCATGGAACATTACATCAAAAACCAGGGATGTACTGTATGGTGACTAACATAGCATAATAAAAAATTATTATAAAAATTAAAATAAAAATACAATTAAAACATAAAAAAAGAGCAGTGCAATGCCATTTTCCCCACTGAACATCAGTTAAACAGCTCCCCCTAGTGCAGAATGGAGCCAATTACACCAAGCCCTGGCAGCTGCATCTCCACTAGGGCACCTCTACCTAAGAATCAATGAAGCATGAGAGACTATGGACTATGAGAAAAAAACTGAGGGCTTCAGAGGGGAGCGGGGTGGGGGAATTGGAGAGGCTGGTGATCGGTAGTATGGAGGGCACGTATTGCATGGTACACTGGGTGTTATACGCAAGTAATGAATCATGGAACTTTACATCAAAAACCAGGGATGTACTGTATGGTGACTAACATAATACAATAAAAAATTATTATAAAAAATTAAAATAAAAATTCAATTAAAACATAAAAAAAGAGCAGTGCAATGCCATTTTCCCACTGAACATCAGTTAAACAGCTCCCCCTAGTGCAGAGTTGAGCCAATTACACCAAGCCCTGGCAGATGCATCTCCACTAGGGCACGACTGCCTAAGAATCAATGAAGCATGAGAGACTATGGACTATGAGAAAAAAACTGAGGGCTTCAGAGGGGAGCGGGGTGGGGGAATTGGAGAGGCTGGTGATCGGTAGTATGGAGGGCACGTATTGCATGGTACACTGGGTGTTATACGCAAGTAATGAATCATGGAACTTTACATCAAAAACCAGGGATGTACTGTATGGTGACTAACATANCCTGGAATGAGAGAAAGGCTTGGGGGGGCATTTTTAAAGCTCTTTCAGAGAAAAACATGCAGCCAAGGATCCTTTATCCAGCAAAGCTGTCATTCAGAATTGATGGAGAAATAAAGACGTTCCAAAATCGCCAATCATTAACCAATTTCGTAACCACGAAACCAGCCCTACAGGAGATATTAAGGGGGGCTCTATAAAGGTAAAAAGGCCCCAAGAGTGATACAGAGCAGCAAGTCACAACCGATACAAAGACTTTAAAGAGAAATGGCATCATTAAAATCATATCTGTCAATAATCTCTATCAATCTAAATGGCTTAAACTCTCCCATAAAACGCCACAGGGTTGCAGATTGGATAAAAAGACATGACCCATCCATTTGCTGTCTACAAGAGACTCATTTTGAACCCAAAGATGCATTCAGACTTAGAGTAAGGGGATGGAGTACCATCTTCCACGCAAATGGACCTCAAAAGAAAGCTGGAGTAGCAATTCTCATATCAGATAGACTGGATTTTAAACTAGAGGCCATAGAGAGAGATACAGAAGGGCACTATATTATTCTTAAAGGAAGTATTCAACAAGTGGATATGACAATTATTAATATATATGCCCCCAACAGGGGAGCAGCAAGATACACAAGCCAACTCTTAACCAAAATAAAGAGACATATAGATAAGAACACAGTAATAGTAGGGGACCTCAACACCCCACTATCAGAAATAGACAGAACACCCTGGCAAAAACTAAGCAAAGAATCAAAGGCTTTGAATGCCATACTCGACGAGTTGGACCTCATAGATATATATAGAACACTACACCCCAGAACCAAAGAATACTCATTCTATTCAAATGCCCATGGAACATTCTCAAGAATAGATCATGCTCTGGGACACAAAACAGGTCTCAGCCAATACCAAAAGATTGAAATTATCCCCTGCATATTCTCAGACCACAACGCTCTGAAATTGGAACTCAACCACAAGGAAAAACCTGGAAGAAACTCAAACACTTGGAGGCTAAGAACCATCCTGCTCAAGAATGACTCGATAAACCAGGAAATCAAAAAACAAATTAAACAATTTATGGAGACCAACGAGAATGAATACACAACGGTCCAAAACCTATGGGATACTGCAAAGGCAGTCCTAAGGGGGAAATACATAGCCATCCAAGCCTCACTCAAAAGAATAGAAAAATCTAAAATGCAGTTTCTATATTCTCACCTCAAGAAACTGGAACAGCAACAGAGGGACAGGCCTAACCCACTGACAAGGAAGGAGTTGACCAAGATTAGAGCAGAAATCAATGAATTAGAGACCAGAACCACAGTAGAGCAGATCAACAGGACTAGAAGCTGGTTCTTTGAGAGAATCCATAAAATTGATAGACCACTGGCAAAACTTGTCCAAAAACAAAGAGAAAGGACTGAGATTATTAAAATTATGACTGAAAAGGGAGAGGTCACGACCAGCACCATTGAAATTGCAAGGATTATTAGAAACTTTTATCAACAGCTATATGCCAAAAAACTAAACAATCTGGAAGAGATGGAGGCCTTCCTGGAAACCTATAAACTACCAAGACTGAAACAGGAAGAAATAGATTTCTTAAATAGGCCAATTAACTATGAAGAAATTGAGTCAGTGATAAACAACCTTCCAAATAATAAAACTCCAGGCCCAGACGGTTTTCCTGGGGAATTCTACCAAACATTCAAAGAAGAAATAATACCTATTCTCCTAAAGCTATTTCAAAAAATAGAAACAGAAGGAAAGCTACCAAACTCATTCTATGAGGCTAATATTACCTTGATCCCCAAACCAGGCAAAGACCCCCTCAAAAAGGAGAATTACAGACCGATTTCTCTAATGAATATGGATGCCAAAATCCTCAACAAGATCCTTGCTAATAGAATCCAACAGTACATTAAAAGGATTATCCATCATGACCAAGTGGGATTCATACCTGGGATGCAAGCATGGTTCAACACTCGCAAATCAATCAATGTGATACATCATATCAACAAGAAAAGACTCAAGAACCATATGATCCTCTCAATTGATGCAGAAAAAGCATTTGACAAAATACAGCATCCTTTCCTGATTAAAACCCTTCAGAGTGTAGGAATAGAGGGTACATTTCTCAATCTCATAAAAGCCATCTATGAAAAGCCTACTGCAAGCATTATTCTCAATGGGGAAAAGCTGGAAGCCTTTCCCTTAAGATCAGGAACACGACAAGGATGCCCACTCTCGCCACTATTATTCAACATAGTACTAGAAGTCCTTGCAACAGCAATCAGAAGACAAAAAGGGATCAAAGGTATCCAAATCGGCAAAGAAGAAGTCAAACTGTCTCTCTTTGCAGATGACATGATACTCTATATGGAAAACCCAAAGGAATCCACTCCCAAACTATTAGAAGTTATAGAACAATTCAGTAAGGTGGCAGGATACAAAATCAATGCCCAGAAATCAGTTGCATTTCTATACACGAATAACGAGACTGAAGAAAGAGAAATTAGGGAATCCATCCCATTTACAATAACACCAAAAACCATGCGTTACCTTGGAATTAACTTAACCAGAGACGTAAAGGACCTATATGCTAGAAACTATAGATCACTTTTGAAAGATATTGAGGAAGACATAAAAAGATGGAAAAATATTCCATGCTCATGGATTGGAAGAATTAACATAGTTAAAATGTCCATACTACCCAGAGCAATCTACACTTTCAATGCTATCCCGATCAAAATACCGAGGACATTTTTCAAAGAACTGGAACAAATAGTCCTTAAATTTGTATGGAACCAGAAAAGGCCCCGAATCTCCAAGGAACTGTTGAAAAGGAAAAACAAAGCTGGGGGCATCACAATGCCGGATTTCGAGCTGTACTACAAAGCTGTGATCACAAAGACAGCATGGTACTGGCACAAAAACAGACACATCGACCAATGGAACAGAATAGAGAACCCAGAAATGGACCCTCGGCTCTTTGGGCAACTAATCTTTGATAAAGCAGGAAAAAACATCCGGTGGAAAAAAGACAGTCTCTTCAATAAATGGTGCTGGGAAAATTGGACAGCTACATGCAAAAGAATGAAACTTGACCACTCTCTCACACCATACACAAAAATAAACTCCAAATGGATGAAAGACCTCAATGTGAGACAGGAATCCATCAAAATTCTAGAGGAGAACATAGGCAACAACTTCTATGACATCGGCCAGAGCAACCTTTTTCACGACACATCTCCAAAGGCAAGAGAAATAAAAGATAAAATGAACTTATGGGACTTTATCAGGATAAAGAGCTTCTGCACAGCCAAGGAAACAGTCAAAAAAACTAAGAGACAGCCCACGGAATGGGAGAATATATTTGCAAAGGACACCACAGATAAAGGACTGGTATCCAAGATCTACAAAGAACTTCTCAAACTCAATACACGAGAAACAAATAAACAAATCATAAAATGGGCAGAAGATATGAACAGACACTTTTCCAATGAAGACATACAAATGGCTAACAGACACATGAAAAAATGTTCAAAATCATTAGCCATCAGGGAAATTCAAATCAAAACCACACTGAGATACCACCTTACGCCAGTTAGAATGGCAAAGATAGACAAGGCAAGAAACAACAATTGTTGGAGAGGATGTGGAGAAAGGGGATCCCTCCTACATTGTTGGTGGGAATGCAAGTTGGTACAGCCACTCTGGAAAACAGTGTGGAGGTCCCTTAAAAAGTTAAAAATTGAACTACCCTATGACCCAGCCATTGCACTACTGGGTGTTTACCCCAAAGATACAGACGTAGTAAAGAGAAGGGCCATATGCACCCCAATGTTCATAGCTGCATTGTCCACAATAGCCAAATCATGGAAGGAGCCGAGATGCCCTTCAACAGATGACTGGAATTAAGAAGTTGTTTTCCATATATACAATGGAATATTACTCAGCTATCAGAAAGAACGAGTTCTCAACATTGGCTGCAACATGGACGGCACTGGAGGAGATAATGCTAAGTGAAATAAGTCAAGCAGAGAAAGACAATTATCATATGATTTCTCTCATCTATGGAACATAAGAACTAGGGAGATCAGTAAAGGAAGACAGGGATAAAGAAAGGGGGGGTAATCAGAAGGGGGAATGAAGCATGAGAGACTATGGACTCTGAGAAACTGTGGGCTTCAGAGGGGAGGGGGTGGGAGAATGAGATAGGCTGGTAATGGGTAGTAAGGAAGGCACGTATAGCATGGTGCACTGGGTGTTATATGCAACTAATGAATCATCGAACTTTACATCGGAAACCGGGGATGTACTGTATGATGACTAACATAATATAATAAAAAAATAAAATTAAAAAAATTAAAAAAAATACCAGCAGCACTTTTCATGCAGCTAGAACAAATAATCTTACAATGTGTATGGAACCACAAAAGACCCTGAAAGCAATCCTAGAAAAGAAATCCTGAAAAACAATTCTGAAAAAAGAAAAGCAGAAGGCATCACAATTCCAGATTTCAAGCTATATTACAAAGCTGTAGTAACCAAGACAGTAGGGTACTGGCACAAAAACAGACACATAGACCAATGGAACAGAATAGAAAACCCAGAAATGGACCCACAACTACATGGTCAACTAATCTTTGACAAAGCAGGAAAGAATATCCAATGGGTTAAAGACAGTCACTTGAACATATGGCTTTGGAGAAACTGGAAAGCAACATGCAAAAGAATGTAATTGGATCACTTTCTTACACCATACGCAAAAATAAATTCAAAATGGATGAAAGACCTAAGTGTGAGACAGAAAACAGTCAAAATTTTAGAGGAGAACATAGGCAGTAACCTCTTTGATCTTGGCAGTAACAATTTCTTAGTAGTCACATTGCCAGGAGCAAGGGAAACAAAAGCAAAAATGAACTATTGGGACTTCATTTAGATAAAAAGCTTCTGCACAGCAAAGGAAACAATCAACCAAAATAAAAGGAATCCTGCAGAGTAGAAGATATTTGCAATTGATATATCAGATAAAGCGTTAGTATCTAAAATCTATAAAGAACTTATCAAACTCAGTACCCCCAAAAACAAATAATCTGGTTAAGAAAGAGGCAGATCGGTAGGAGAAGAAAGGGATAAAGAAAGAGGGGGTAATCAGAAGGGGGAATGAAACATGAGAGACTATGGACTCTGAGAAACAAACTGAGGGCTTCAGAGGGGAGGGGGTTGGGGGAATGGGATAGGCTGGTGATGCGTGGTAAGGAGGGCACGTATTGCACACTGCACTGGGTGTTATACGCAACTAATGAATTGTTGAACTTTACATCAAAAACCAGGGATGTACTGTATGGTGACTAACATAATATAATAAAAAATATTTAAAGAAGAGGCAGTAAACATGAATAGACTTTTTTCCAAAGAAGATATCTAGATGGTTAATAGACACGTGAAAAGATGCTCAACATTAGTGATCATCAGGGAAATACAAATCAAAACCACAATGAGATATCATCTCATCCCTGTCAGAATGGCTAAAATTAATGACACAGGAGCCAACAGGTTTTGGGGAGAATGTGGAGAAAGAGGAACCCTCTTGCATGGTTGGAGAGAATGTAAACTGGTGAAGCCACTCTAGAAAACACTATGATGGTTCCTCAAAAAGCTAAAAATAGAACTACCCTATGATCCAACAATTGCACTACTAGGTATTTACCCAAAGGATAAAAAATACACATTTGAAGGAATATATGTCCCCCAATGTTTATAACAGCATTATCAACAATAGTCAACCTATGGAAAAAGTCCAAATGCCCATTTAAGAAGATATATATATATATATACACACACACACACACAATATATATCTATATATACATACACACACAATGGAATACTACTAAGCCTTCAAAAAGAATGAAATCTTGCCATTTACAACAACATGGATGGAGCTAGAGTGTATTATGCTAAGTGAAATAAATCAATCAAAGAAAGATGAATACCATGGGATTTCACTCATATGTGGAATTTATGAAATAAAATGGATGAACATATGGGAAGGAGTAAAATGAGAGAGGGGGAAACAAATCATAGAGACTTAAGTATAGAGAACAAACTGAGGGTTGATGGAGGAAGGTGGGTTGGGGATGGGATACACAGGTGATGGGTATTAAGAAGGGGTTATGATGAGCATTAGGTTTTGTATTTAAGTGATAAGCCACTGAACTTTACGCCTGAAACCAATATTGAACTGCATGTCAACTAACTAGAATTTAAATAAAAATAAATAAACAAAACAAACAAAACCCAGAAAATAACAAGTATTGGTGAGGGTATGGAAAAATCAGAACCTGTTTACTGTTGATGGCAATGCAAAATGTTAGAGCTGATATGGAGAACAATAGAGTGGTTCATCAAAAAATTAAAAATTATAATTACTATATGACTCAGCAATTCCATTTCTGGGTATATACCCAAAAGAATTGAAAGTAGGGACTCAGAGATATTCATACACGTGTGTTCATAGCAGGATTATTTGCAATAGTCAAAAAGTGGAGGCCACTCAGATGTTCATTAATGGATGAATGAATAAAGAAAATATGATATATACATACAATGGAATATTATTTATCGTCAAAAAGGAAGGAATTCTGATCCATGCCACAACATGGGTGAGCCTCAAAAACATGATGCTATGTGAAACAAAGCAGCCACAAAAGGACAAATACTGTATGATTCAACTTTTATAAGATACCAAGAACAGTCAATTTCATAGGGACAGAATGTGAAATGGTGGTTACCAGAGGCTGAGAGGAGTAAGGAATTAGGGAGTTAGTGTTTAATGAAGACAGGGTTTGTCTAACAAAATGAAAAGGATTCAAGAGATAGATAGTGGTAACAGTAGCAGAACAAAGTGAATATACTTAATAGCACTGAAATGTATACTTTAAAATGGTTAAAATGGTAAATTTTATGTTATGTACATTTTATTACAATTTTGAAAATAATAATACATAAGTGGGTAGTTCAAAAAAAGATTACTGAAATAACTGTTTTAAGACCTTTTAAAATTGCAGTTTTAAAGTTACAATTTTTATTCAATTGTTACATTCACATCATAGATTTGACGTTTCTCTAGTTTTCCTTTAAAAAAAGTAAGTCAACCACTGTTGACTTTAAAGGGAAGTTAAATCAGCATAGTCATTGTTTATTATAAAACTCACCTTTTTAATACTCCTTATATTGGAGGATCATGGGGCCTACTTGACACCACTAACAAGGAAGGGTTTTCAGACACACTAGAATTGTTTCAGGATAACATAAAGGACTCATTGATTTGTAGCAAGATCAAATTTGTTTTCAGATTACCCAGAATGTGTAGACCCACCAGAATACAAGAGAAAGTTGTTTCCATCCAGCATTACTACTTGGAAAGTAATAACAAAAATTATATGAGAAAAATTTCTAGACCATGTATCTTCAAAGTTCAGAGCACCATGAAATTTTATCAAGAAGCCACAATGCTGATGTAACTTTTTGAGTTATTGCTTATTTTGCTGAGGAAGATTAATACTCTTTTTACCCATATACCAAACTGGGATATGTATTGTTAATCAAGTGTGAACTTTGCTTTCCTGCCTTCAGCCCATACTCCCACTATTCTCTCAGCCTGAAAATAAGACTCTTTCCTCATCTCCATATATTTATCTATCCTTTAAGATTTACCTCCACGTTCCTCATCATGAATGCTTTCTTAAGCACATGCATACAGATTGAAGATCATTATCTCCAATAAATGCCCACATTTTATATATTTTATTAAACACCTTGTATTTTTAATAATTTATTTTGTATTTTCTGAAAACATGTCCTTATTTTATCAATGTTTCATCTCTATCTTACTAGACAGTGAATACGTTTGGCATATGCTGGGTACAAAATTATGGTCATTGTGCCTAGAGCAAAGTAACAGAGACAATGGCAGAAAATGAGGACAGAGTAATAAGCATAATTCAGATTACTTAGGGTCTTTTATGCCAAGGTAAATATCATTAAATTATTCTAGGTATCATGGGAAGCCAACAGGGGATGTTAAGCTGGGGAGTGATGAAATCCTATTCACGTTTTTTAAGATTATCTTGACTGTGGGGAAAGAATTAATTATAACTGGCAGCACATGTCCTAAGTAAATGATGACTATCAAGGCATTCACTTTTCACTTTGAAAAACATGAGGTTACTCAATACAGTTTGAACAAATAAAAATTTTAAGAAATAAATGAGTTAAAAAAATGCAAGCAAATCCCCAAATGTCAGAAATAAATAAGGATCTCAATGTTCATAGCAGCAATGTCCACAACAGCCAAACTGTGGAAGGAGCCAAGACGTCCTTTGATAGATGAATGGATGAAGAAAATGTGGTTTATATATACAATAGAATATTACTCAGCCATCAGAAAGATGAATACTTACCATTTACATCAATGTAGATGGAACTACAGGGTATTATGCTAAGTGAAATAAGCCAGTCATAGAAAGAAAATTATCATATGATTTCACTCATATGTGGAATATAAGAAATAGTGCAAAGGATCATAAAGGGAGGGAGGGAAAACTAAATGGGAAGAAATCAGAGAGGGAGACAAACCATGAGAGACTTAACTCTGGGAAACAAACTGAGGGTTGCTGAAGGGGAAGTGGGTGGGGGGACAGGGTAACTGGGTGATGGGCATTAAGGAGGACATGTGATGTGATGAGTACTGGGTGTTACACATAACTGATGAATTATTGAACACTACACCTGAAACTAATAATGTACTATATGTTGGCAAATTGAATTTAAATTAAAAAAAAGAAAGAAAGAAGGTTCTCAAAACTGTAACGGTGAATACATAATATTAGTTGTTGCAATAGCCTAGGAGGTTAGAGTCTAAGTTGTAAAGTGGCCTTGAATTTGTGCAAACAATTGAAACTACTGTTATTTGCATAAAACAGAGACACTGAAAAACTGCTATATTGATGAAAAGCAGACTAGAAAACCCTATCCACACTGGGCAAGGAATCAGCCAGAAAGTTATCACCTGGTCACTACTGTGAAAGCAAAACAGAAGCTCCTGTAAGAATTACTCCCCCCAAAGTATGCTATCATTGTACCTAAGATTCATATTTAAATTAATTTAATGGCTTTGGAAAGCAAAGACAAAGAATGAGTGTGAAAACTGACCTAAGACCAGAGAAATCACTGAGACCATAATAGAAACATACAAAGAATAATTCTGTTTAGATTCTTTAACAATCCAGGTCTTTCTGGGCATGCATAACAAATAAGTCAATGAATGAATGGATGATTGATAGATAGATGATAGACAGATAGATGATAGATAAATGATAGATAAAATAAGCAAGCCCAAACTATGCTAGCCCACATTTAAAAATTTAAAATTGCATAAGTAAAATATCAACAATGAGAGAGAATGAATACACACACACACACGTGAAAATTAATGACAAACATTTGAAATAATAGAACATTCTGAAAAGAACTCTGAAATAAGTAAGTTTTCTTTTCTTTTCTGTTCTTTTTTTTAATTGGATGTATGGACTGCAATCTCAGCCTTACCATTTCTTTTTTTCTGTGATTTTTTTTTAATTTTCAGGTTTTTATTTAAATTCCAGTTGCTTAACATACAGTGTAATAGTTTCAGAAGTACTACTTAGTGATTCATCCCTTACATATAACACCCAGTCCTAAGTATGTTTAAAATTATAATGGGATTCAGGGGCGCCTGGGTGGCTCAGTCCTTAAGCCTGCCTTTGGCTCAGGGCGTGATCCCTGTGTTCTGGGATTGAGCCCCACATCGGGCCCCTCTGCTGGGAGCCTGCTTCTTCCTCTCCCACTCTCCCTTCCTGTGTTCCCTCTCTCGCTGGCTGTCTCTATCCCTGTCAAATAAATAAAATCTTTAAAAAAAAATTAAAATTAAAAAATAAAATTATAATGGGATTCAAGAGGGAATGTAAGTCATAATGAAATAGAAGGATACTATGAAAAAAGAGGCACATATCAAAAAAGAATACAATAGAAATTTTATATATGACAATCATTAAAATTAAAATTAATAGAGTTTTGTCAAGATGATGACATAGGAAGAACCTGAACTCACCTTCTCCATGGACACATCAATTCCACACCTATTTATAGAACAATTCTTCCTGAAGAAGAACTAACAACGTCTATGTAAGAAGAGATAGAGACACCACATAGAGAAAGGCAAGAGAGATGGAGGTATGGTAATGAAAGGCATCCCTATCCCTGATACTGAGAAACTTTGAACAGATTTATCCTCCCTGGAGCACAGTAAATAAAGCTGAATTTTAAAAGAACAATTACTATGTCAGGGAACCAGCCTAGAACACTGCCAAGTGGTGGGGGAGCTAATGGAACTCTCTCCAGCTCAGAGTGCCCAGTGAGCACCATGAGTTATTCTTCCCCTTCACCTTGATAGTGCAAACAGGGTGGGGTGCAAATGCTTTAGCCAGCTTACTGCATCATTGAGGCCTAGGCCCCTAGCCCACACCACCCTCACCCATCCCGCCATGGTGGCCTCAGAGCAGCACAAACCTGGACATCCGTGGTCAGTGCTGACTATAGTTCCAGCCACTGCACCAAGTTGACACAGGCACAATGTACCTCAAAACACTCCAGGACTTCACTACTTCAGGTTCAGGTGGCTTGATAGGATACTCCTGGCAGAGATCATTCCAGGATTTCTTGATTGATGCCTGTTTTGGCCCTAGCCACTCCTACAGCCTGCCCCCTTGTGGAGTGTCCCAGGACACCCTGGCTTGCATCCATGTCAACTTCAACTCCCTGCTCAGGGCACCTCCTGCATGGAGAACCCCAGAACACAATGGCCTGAGACCCACCTTGTTTCCAGGGACTGTACAAGGGTGCCAATATGCAGAGAGTCCTGAAACACCACACCTTGCACCTACTTCAATGTCAGCTATCCTGCCAGGGTGCAATCTGTGTGTACAGCCCAAAGAATGCCAGCTTGCACCCACTTCAGCTTTAGCTGTCCTACCAGTGTGCCCTCAGTGTGGAGAGACCAGGCACCACCCTCCAGCCTGCATCAACTTCAGCTTCAGCTGTCCCACAAAGGCACACTCTACACAGAAAGCCTCAGGACCACACGGTCCACATGTAATTCAACTCCACCAGACCAGACCCCACACAAAGTGCCCTAAAATCCCCAGCCAACAAAAGCCACTGTTTGAACTAGACATCCAAAGCTGTCAGGCACACACATTCTAAATAAGCGATGGCCTTCAAGTTTAGGAGAAGTATCTGTTCAGCCTAATTCATAGGGAAAAAAAGTCAAGAAGAATTAGAATAATATGCTCCAAACAAAAGAACAAGGCAAAACCTCAGAAAAATAACTAAATGAAATGGAAATAAGCAAAATGCCTGAAAAGTGTTTAAAGTATGATTGCAACATGATCAATAAACTGGAAAGAAGTGTGGAAGAACTCAGAATTTCAACAAAAATAGAAAATATGAAAGAGTTGAAGAATACAAAAACTAAAATGAAAAATACACTAGAGGGAATCAACAGATTAGTAAATGTAGTCAAACAGATCAGTTATCTGGAAGACAGAGTAATGGAAAGCATCCAAGCAAAACAGCCAAAAGGAAAAAAAAAAGAATACAATGAAGTTAGGTTATCGGATCTGTTGGACAACAACAAACAAATATTTGCATTATATTTCTCCCAGAAGGGAAAGAGAAAGAGAACGATGGAGAAAAATTTTCTGAAGAAATAATATTTGAAAACTTGTTTCACCTGAGCAAGGAAACAGACATCCAGATTCAGGAATTACAGAGAGTTCCAAATAAAATGAACCCATAGAGGTCCATATCATGACTGAAAATAATTAACAAGTCAAAGATTAAAGATAAAGGGAGAATTTCACAAAGCAGCAAGAAAGAAGCAAAAAGGTACACAGAAAGGAAAACCCATAAATCTGTCAGGTGATTTTCAGCAGCTACTATGCAGGACAGAAGGGAGTGTCATGAAATATTCAAAGGGCTGAAAAGAGAACAAAAACCAATAATACTCTACCTGTCAAGATTATAATGTGTAATTGAAAGAGAGATAAATAGTATCCCAGACAGACAAAAGTTTAAAACATCATCACCAATTGACCAGCATTACCGGAAATGCTAAAGTGACTCATTTAAATGGAAAAGCAAAAGTGATAATCAGAAAATTAAAAAATGAATAAAAAATGAAAAATATGATAACATATACATAAAATGTGGAGGGGGGAGTAAGGAAAATTCATATGGAATATGTTTGAATTTAAGTGACTAACAATATAATATAGATTGCTATATAATTAGGGTGTTATATATGAGGCAACTACAAATCCAAAAGTTATAACAGGTACACAAAAAATAAGGAGAAAAAAAGTCAAGCATAACACTACAGAATGTCATTAATCATATGGAAAAAGAGCAAGCAAAGAATAAATGAACAAAGAGCAGCTGGGTGGCTCAGTCAGTTAAACATCCAACACTTGGTTTTGGCTCAAGTCATGATCTCATGGCTCCTGAAATTGAGGCCCACCACATCAGGCACTATACTCAGTGGGAAGTCTGCTCGAGATTCTCTCTGCCTGCCCCTTCCCCCACTAGCACACATTCTCTCTCTTTAAAATAAATAAATAAATCTTGGAGGGGGGAAGGAAGATGGTGAAAGGGTAGGGGATGCCATTTTATCTGGTCCCTCGAATTTAGCTAGATATCTTCCAAACCCTTCTGAACACCCATGAATTCACCCTGAGATGTAAGAAAATGTCTCTGGAACTCTACAAGTAGAAAAAAGACTGCTTTTTGCAGGGTAGGAGGTGCAGAGTCATGAATCTATGGGAAAATATCAGAAGATAAACAGAGGGTAGAGGGAGCCTCCAAAAGCTGACTACCAGAAAGTGATATAACATTGGAGAGTAAAACTGGAACCCATAGAAATATGCATTAAGTGAAAGACATCCCTTTCTGAAAGGGGCTCAGTGGATTAAAAGGGCAGAATTCTAGGTGGATCATTATGGGTCTCAAGATCCCAGGAGACACAGAAACAATGGGGATGCCTGAACTGATAAAGTGCCAAAGCAGTGGACAGGGGAAACTGGTTATGATCAGTGAACCCAGGAGGGACTCTCAGCTCCGGTCACCATAAACCGTGAGTAAGGCCGGTAGGGAGACTGCTCTTTGCCTGAGCACCCGGAAAAGTACTGGAACATGTGGGCCCATTACCATCCCCTGGAGAGATGAAACAGCTGCACCCAATACTGGACAACAACTCTCAGGGTGGCAGTGGCCCTAGAAAGGACAGTAGGATGGAATGCAGGTGTGACCTGGGAGCAGTGGGGTAGGGTGTATGCGTGAGCCCACAAATGCTCACAGTCACAAAGACAAAAAATGCAGTGACACTCAAGGTTGCCTGGTACTCCCCCCCAGGAGGATTTCAGTGGGTGAGAAACTTGATAATCTCCAGAGTTTGGGGCAAACAGAAGTGGATTCTGTTTGACCTGGAGGGTTTATTGAAGGGGGGAACCACAATTTTGCAGTCTCGGCCCGAGATCCATGCACAGACATTTTTATTCTGACCCTCTGAAGAGGTACGGAAAGCCACCAGGGGACAAATTCCACACAGAGGGCCAGCTTACATTAAGGCCACCCCACTGACAAGGGGTGGGGCAACTCCGCCCCGGCAAAGACAGCTGAGAAGCAGAACAGCACGACCCTCCCCACCCCAGAAGGCAGACTGTAAGAACAGGTGAATTACAAGCTTGTAGATCCCAGGAGACTGTAAAACTCCAGCACCAGGGAAAATAGAATATTGAGCTCCAGGTGTTACCTCACGACTAATTTATTTTTTGGTCTAAAATTTTCCTTTCCTTCTTCTTTTTTTGTCTTTAACTTTTTCCCCCAGTTTAACTAGATTCTTAATTTACCAACTTATGTTCTTAAGTTACTTTTTAACCTTTATTTTTTGCACCTACATTTTAAAGATATATGTTTCATTAGAGTCCTCTTTTCTCTCTATTCAATTTTATTTTTATATAAATACAGGTTTTGCATTACTTGCAATTTGGGGATGTAGTGTCTTCTAACACACAGACCAAAATTCAATAAAGAATAAGCGGATCACCCTGCTTTGTCCACCCTGTGAGATTATAGTCTCTCTTTCCAAACTCCCTTTTTTTTTTAGTGTATTGTTGCATTTTGGCTTAGTTTGCTTTTCTAGGGTGGCTTCCAACAACTTCAGATTTTTTCTACAATGCATTTTGTTTGGGTCGTGGTTGATATTTTGGATTCTGTTCATTCACTCACACATCCTCACCTGGGCAGAATGATGAAAAGGAGGATGCACAAGAAAGGAAAGAACCAGAGGAAATGCTCTCTGGCACAGAGCTAATTGATACGGATATAAGTAATTTGTCAGAGATGGAATTCAGGATAACAATTATAATGTTAATAGCTAGGCTTGAAAAAAGCATAAATGACAGTAGAGAATCTCAGGACAGAAATGAGATGTAATCAGGCAGAATTTAAAAATGAAATGAATGAAAAGCAGTCTAAATTGGAGGCTATAACAGCTAGGGTGAATGAGACAGAAGAGAGAATGAGTGATCTAGAAGAAAGGCTGATGGGAAGGAAGGAAGCTGAGGAAAAGAGAGAAAGACAAATAACAACCCATGAAAAAAGGCTTTGAGAATTTAATGATGTCTTGAAATGAACCAATGTCCTAATTATTAGGATCCCAGAGGAGTTGGAGAGAGAAAGAGGCCTTGAAGGTATACTTGAGCAAGTCACACCTGAGAATGTCCCTAACCTGAGGAAAGAAACAAGCATTCATATCCAAGAGGCAGAGAAGGCCCCTCCCAAAATCAATAAAAATAGATAAACACCCCAAAATATACCACTAAGTTTGCAACTCTTAATGCCAAAGAAGCAATCCTGAGAGAAACTAGGGAGAGGAGGTTCCCTACATATGGAGAGAGGACAATCAGAATAACAGCAGACCTATCCACAGAAACCTGACAGGCCAGAAAGGGCTAACAAGATATATTCAGGGAACTAAATGACAAGAATATACAGCAAAGAATACTTTATCCAGCAAGGCTGTCATTCTGAATGAAAGGAGATATAAGGAGCTTCCAGGACAGACAAAAACTGAAAGAATCTGATCAGAGTTAAGACGGTGGAGGAGTAGGGGACCCCTTTTTCAGCTGGTCCCCTGAGTTGAGCTGGATAGGTACCAGACCAGCAGGAACATCCACGGAATCAGCCTGAGACGCAGGAAGATACATCTGGATCTCTACAAATGAACATCTCCAGCGAGAGGTATTGAGGTATGAAGCAGGGAGCCATGAAACCATGCACAGACATCGGAAGATAAACAGAAGGGGGAGGGAGCCGCCATGTCAGGGCCCCGGGAAATGGTAGCCACCTGCACGGGGGACCGGGCAGACTGCGGACCCGCACCCTTGAGACAGCAGACTGAGACCGTGAGCTGGGGGTGCGCTACCAAGCATCTCACAGAACTCTGGAACTCCGGTGTGCTCACTGGGTCCAGACTGAGTCCGGGAGTTCTGGGAGCGCGCATGGGGTGGCTGGCAGCTGGTGGGCCACCTGCACAGGGGAGCAAGTGGACCGTGGACCCCCACCCTCGAAACAGCAGACTGAGTCCATGAGCCGGGAGCACGCGCCACCAAGTATCTCACGGAGCTCCAGAATTCCGGTGTGCTCACTGGATCCAGACTGAGACCAGGAGCTCCGGGAGCACGCGCGGGGCGGCTGGTGACTGGCAGCAGGCGGGGTAAGAAATACAAAGGACAGAGACGCGCCGGCCCTGGAAATAAGGGCTGGGACACCAGGGTGTGGGGCACACAGCCCAGAATGCTGCAGGGTTGAGCAGCACCAACAGAAACAGATGTACAGTGGCCAGAACATCAGTGGAGAACGGCCCGCAACCCCTCTGTTCTGAGACAGAGGCTGAATTTTGGCCGCTGCTGCTCTGACTCTCAGAAGAGGCACAGCAAACTGCCAGGGAAAGCCGCCAGAGAACAAAAGCCCAGAAATACTGGCTCACAGGGTGCCCATCCCCATTCGCCCTCTCAGGGGACATGGAGACTCTACCCAAACAGGGTTTCCTGAGTACCGGCTCGGCAGGCCCCTCCCCCAGAAATCAGGTTGAAAAATCAAGAAGCCCACAACCTGGAGTGCCTGAGTGGCGCAGGCATTAAGCGCTTGTCTTCGGATTAGGGTGTGATCACAGCTTTCTGGAAAGGAGTCCCTCACCAGGCTTCTCTGCTGGAGGCCTGCTTCTTCCTCTCTCACTCCCCTGCTTGGGTTCCCTTTCTTGCTGACTGTCGGTCTCTCTCTCTCAAATAAATAAATAAAATCTTTAAAGACGAACCCCACATCCCTAAGATCTCTATAAAACAAGGGCGCACGGCCTGGGTCCCAGTCAATAATTTGGGCTCTGGACAACCCTGCAATCTCTCCTCATCAATATGACAAGAAGGAGAAGTCCCGCCCAGCAAAGAAAAGATAATGAGTCTGTGGCCTCTGCCACAGAATTAATACATATGGATGTATCCAAATTATCAGAAATGGAATTCAGAGCAACAATGGTGAACATAATGAGTAGACTTGAAAAAAGTATTAACGAAAATGTTACTGAGATATAGAATCCCTAAGGGCAGAAATGAGAGCGAATCTGACAGAAATTAAAAATTCTATGAGCCAAATGCAGTCAAAACTAGAGGCTCTAATGGCCAGGGTCACCAAGGCAGAGGAACACATTAGCGAATTGGAGGAGGGGTTAGTAGAAGAAAAAACGAAATGGAAGCTGGTCTTAAAAAAATCCACATTCACGAATGTAGGTTACGGGAGATTACTGACTCTATGAAACGATCCAATGTCAGAATCATCGGCATCCCTGAGGGGGTGGAGAAAAACAGGTCTAGAAGAGAAATTTGAACAAATTGTAGCTGAAAACTTCCCTAATCTAGCAAGGGAAACAAACATTCGTGTCCAAGAGACAGAGAGGACCCCATCCAAGCTCAACCATGACAAACCTACACCACATCACGTCATAGTGCAATTCGCAAATATTAGATCCAAGGATACAGTATTGAAAGCGGCCAGGGCAAAGAAATTTCTCAAATACCAAGGCAAAGGTATCAGAAATACGACAGACCTGTCTACAGAGACCTGGAATGAGAGAAAGGCGTGGGGGGGGGCATTTTTAAAGCTCTTTCAGAGAAAAACATGCAGCCAAGGTTCCTTAAGGAGCAAGGCTGACATTCAGAATTGATGGAGAAATAAAGACGTTCCAGAATCGCCAGTCATTAACTAATTTCGTAACCATGAAACCAGCCCTACAGGAGATATTAGGGGGGTTCTATAAAGTTAAAAAGGCCCCAAGAGTGATACAGAGCGGAAAGTCACAACCGATACAAACAAAGACTTTACTGGCAACACGGCATCATTAAAATCATGTCTCTCAGTATGCAGTCTCAATGTGAATGGCTTGAATGCTTCCATAAAAAGCCACAGGGTTGCAGATTGGATAAAAAGACATGACCCATCCATTTGCTGTCTACAAGAGACTCATTTTGAACCCAAAGATGCATTCAGACTTAGAGTAAGGGGATGGAGTACCATCTTCCACGCAAATGGACCTCAAAAGAAAGCTGGAGTAGCAATTCTCATATCAGACTAGTTGGATTTTGAACTAGAAGCTATAGAGAGAGACACGGAAGGGCACTATATAATTCTTAAAGGAAGTATTCAACAAGTGGATATGACAATTATAAACATATATACCCCCAACAGGGGAGCAGCAAGATACACAAGCTAGTTGGATTTTGAACTAGAAGCTATAGAGAGAGACACGGAAGGGCACTATATAATTCTTAAAGGAAGTATTCAACAAGTGGATATGACAATTATAAACATATATACCCCCAACAGGGGAGCAGCAAGATACACAAGCCAACTCTTAAACAGAATAAAGAGACATATAGATAAAAACACAGTAATAGTAGGGGACCTCAACACCCCACTATCAGAAATTGACAGAACACCCTGGCAAAAACTAAGCAAAGAACCAAAGACTTTGAATGCCATACTCGACGAGTTGGACCTCATAGATATATATAGAACACTACACCCCAGAACCAAAGAATACTCATTCTATTCAAATGCCCATGGAACATTCTCAAGAATAGACCATGTTCTGGGACACGAAACAGATCTCAACTGATACCAAAAGATTGAAAATTTCCCATGCATATTCTCAGACCACAACGCTCTGAAATTGGAACTCAACCACAAGGAAAAATCTGGAAGAAACTCAAACACTTGGAGGCTAAGAACCATCCTGCTCAAGAATGACTCGATAAACCAGGAAATCAAAAAACAAATTAAACAATTTATGGAGACCAACGAGAATGAATACACAACGGTCCAAAACCTATGGGATACTGCAAAGGCAGTCCTAAGGGGGAAATACATAGCCATCCAAGCCTCACTCAAAAGAATAGAAAAATCTAAAATGCAGTTTCTATATTCTCACCTCAAGAAACTGGAACAGCAACAGAGGGACAGGCCTAACCCACTGACAAGGAAGGAGTTGACCAAGATTAGAGCAGAAATCNCAGCCATCCTGCTCAAGAATGACTCCATAAACCAGGAAATCAAAAAGCAGTTTAAACAATTTATGGAGACCAACGAGAATGAAAACACAATGGTCCAAAACCTATGGGATATTGCAAAGGCAGTCCTAAGGGGGAAATACATAGCCATCCAAGCCTCACTCAAAAGAATAGAAAAATCTAAAATGCAGTTTCTATATTCTCACCTCAAGAAACTGGAACAGCAACAGAGGGACAGGCCTAACCCACTGACAAGGAAGGAGTTGACCAAGATTAGAGCAGAAATCAATGAATTAGAGAAAAGAAGTACAGTAGAGCAGATCAACAGGACTAGAAGCTGCTTCTTTCAGACAATCCATAAAATTGGCAGACCACTGGCAAATCTTATCCAAAAGCAAAGAGAAAGGACCAAAATTATTAAAATTATGAAAGAAAAGGGAGAGGTCACGACCAACACCATTGAAATTGGAAGGATTATTAGAAATTTTTATCAACAGCTATATGCCAAAAAACTAAGCAATCTGGAAGAGATGGAGGCCTTCCTGGAAACCTATAAACTACCAAGACTGAAACAGGAAGAAATAGATTTCTTAAATAGGCCAATTAACTATGAAGAANTAATAGATTTCTGAAACAGGCAAATTACGATGAAGAAATTGAGTCAGTGATAACCAACCTTCCAAATAAAAAACACCACGCCCAGACGGTTTTCCTTGGGAATTCTACCAAACATTCAAAGAAGAAATAATACCTATTCTCCTAAAGCTATTTCAAAAAATAGAAACAGAAGGAAAGCTACCAAACTCATTCTATGAGGCTAATATTACCTTGATCCCCAAACCAGGCAAAGACCCCCTCAAAAAGGAGAATTACAGACCGATTTCTCTAATGAATATGGATGCCAAAATCCTCAACAAGATCCTTGCTAATAGANCCTAGTGAATATGGATGCCAAAATCCTCAAAAGATCCTTGCTAATAGATTCCAACAGAACATAAAAGGATTATCCATCATGACCAAGTGGGATTCAAACCTGGGATGCAAGCATGGTTCAACACTCACAAATCAATCAATGTGATACATCATATCAACAAGAAAAGANCCCAAACCAGGCAAAGACCCCCTCAAAAAAGACAATTACAGACCGATTTCCCTAGTGAATATGGATGCCAAAATCCTCAAAAGATCCTTGCTAATAGATTCCAACAGAACATAAAAGGATTATCCATCATGACCAAGTGGGATTCAAACCTGGGATGCAAGCATGGTTCAACACTCACAAATCAATCAGTGTGATACATCATATCAACAAGAAAAGAGTCAGGATCCATATGCTCCTCTCAATTGATGCAGAAAAAGCATTTGACAAAATACAGCATCCTTTCCTGACTAAAAACCTTCAGAGTGTAAGAATAGAGGGTACATTTCTCAATCTCATAAAAGCCATGTATGAAAAGCCTACGGCAAACATTATTCTCAATGGGGAAAAGCTGGAAGCCTTTCCCTTAAGATCAGGAACATGACAAGGATGTCCAGTCTCACCACTATTATTCAACATGTACTAAAAGTCCTTGCAACAGTGGTCAGATGACAAAAAGGGATCATAGCTATCCAAATCGGCAAGGAAGAAGTCAAAATGTCTCTCTTCGCAGATGACATGATACTCTATATAGAAAACCCAAAAGAATCCACTCCCAAACTATTAGAAGTTATAGAACAAATCCATAATGTGGCAAGATACAAAATCAATGCCCAGTAGTCAGTTGCATTTCTATATCGAATAATGAGACAGAAGAAAGAGAAATTAGGGAATCCAGCCATTTACAATAGCACCAAAAACCATACGTTACCTTGGAATTAACTTAACCGGAGACATAAAGGACCTATATTCTAGAAACTATAAATCACTCTTGAAAGACATCGAGGAAGACATAAAAAGATGGGAAAATATTCCATGCTCATGGACCGGAAGAATTAACATGGTTAAAATGTCCATGCTACCCAGAGCAATCTACACTTTCAATGCTATCCTGATCAAAATACCGAGGACATTTTTCAAAGAACTGGAACAAATAGTCCTTAAATTTGTATGGAACCAGAAAAGGCCCCGCATCTCCAAGGAACTGTTGAAAAGGAAAAACAAAGCTGGTGGCATCACAATGCCAGATTTCGAGCTGTACTACAAAGCTGTGATCACAAAGACAGCATGGTACTCACACAAAAACAGATACATGGACCAATGGAACAGAATAGAGAACCCAGAAATGGACCCTCGGCTCTTTGGGTAACTAATCTTTGATAAAGCAGGAAAAAACATCCGGTGGAAAAAAGACAGTCTCTTCAATAAATGGTGCTGGGAAAATTGGACAGCTACATGCAAAAGAATGAAACTTGACCACTCTCTCACACCATACACAAAAATAAACTCCAAATGGATGAAAGACCTCAATGTGAGACAGGAATCCATCAAAATTCTAGAGGAGAACATAGGCAACAACTTCTACGACATGGGCCAAAGCAACCTTTTTCACAACACATCTCCAAAGGCAAGAGAAACAAAAGATAAAATGAACTTATGGGACTTTATCAGGATAAAGAGCTTTTGCCCAGCCAAGGAAACAGTTAAAAAAACTAAGAGATAGCCCACGGAATGGGAGAATATATTTGCAAAGGACACTACAGATAAAGGACTGGTATCCAAGATCTACAAAGAACTTCTCAAACTCAATACACGAGAAACAAATAAACAAATCATAAAATGGGCAGAAGATATGAACAGACACTTTTCCAATGAAGACATACAAATGGCTAACAGACACATGAAAAAATGTTCAAAATCATTAGCCATCAGGGAAATTCAAATCAAAACCACACTGAGATACCACCTTACGCCAGTTAGAATGGCAAAGATAGACAAGGCAAGAAACAACAATTGTTGGAGAGGATGTGGAGAAAGGGGATCCCTCCTACATTGTTGGTGGGAATGCAAATTGGTATAGCCACTCTGGAAAACAGTGTGAAGGTCCCTTAAAAAGTTAAAAATTGAGCTACCCTATGATCCAGCCATTGCACTACTGGGTGTTTACCCCAAAGATACAGACGTAGTAAAGAGAAGGGCCATATGCACCCCAATGTTCATAGCTGCATTGTCCACAATAGCCAAATCATGGAAGGAGCCGAGATGCCCTTCAACAGATGACTGGATTAAGAAGCTGTGGTCCATATATACAATGGAATATTACTCAGCTATCAGAAAGAACGAATTCTCAACATTTGCTGCAACATGGACGGCACTGGAGGAGATAATGCTAAGTGAAATAAGTCAAGCAGAGAAAGACAATTATCATATGATTTCTCTCATCTATGGAACATAAGATGTTGGATGATCGGTAGGGGAAGAAAGGGATAAAAAAGGGTGGGTAATCAGAAGGGGGAATGAAACATGAGAGACTCTGGACTATGAGAAACAAACTGGGGGCCTCAGAGTGGAGGGGGGTGGGGGATTGGGATAGACTGGTGATGGGTAGTAAGGAGGGCACATATTGCATGGTGCACTGGGTGTTATANGGTGGGGGATTGGGATAGACTGGTGATGGGTAGTAAGGAGGGCACATATTGCATGGTGCACTGGGGGTTATACGCAACTAATGAACCATCGAACTTTGCATCGGAATCCGGGGATGTACTCTATGGTGACTAACATAATATAACAAAAAAAATCATAAAAAAAATAAAAATTGAGCTACCCTATGACCCAGCCATCGCACTACTAGGTGCTTACCCCAAAGATACAGAACTAGTGAAGAGAAGGGCCATTTGCACCCAAATGTTCATAGCAGCATTGTCCACAATAGCTAAATCGTGGAAGGAGCTGAGATGCCCTTCAACAGATGACTGGATTAAGAAGCTGTGGTCCATATATACAATAGAATATTACTCAGCTATCAGAAAGAACGAATTCTCAACATTTGCTGCAACATGGACGGCACTGGAGGAGATAATGCTAAGTGAAATAAGTCAAGCTGAGAAAGACAATTATATTATTTCTCTCATCTATGGAACATAAGAACTAGGATGATCGGTAGGGGAAGAAAGGGATAAAGAAAGGGAGGGTAATCAGAAGGGGGAATGAAACATGAGAGACTATGGACTATGAGAAACAAACTGAGGACTTCAGAGGGGAGGGGGATGGGGGAATGGGATAGGCTGGTGATGGATAGTAAGGAGGGCACGTATTGCATGGTGCACTGGGTGTTATACGCAACTAATGAATCATCGAACTTTATGTCAAAAACCAGGGATGTACTGTATGGTGACTAACATAATATAATAAAAAATCATTTGAAAAAAAACAAATTGAATCAGTATTTGGATTCGTAATGGAATTCAAAAATTGAATCAGTAATCAAAACACTACCAACAAACAAAATCCAGGATCAGATAGCTTCACAAGTGAATTCTACCAAACATTTAAATGCCTTTTCTTAAAGTATTGTTGAAAATAGAAAAGGAAGGATAACTTCCCTATTTATTATATGAGTCCAGTATCACCTTGATACTAAACCAGATACAGACACTACAAAAATAAGAGAATTACTTGTCAGTATCTCCAATGAACATAGATGCAAAATCCTCAATAAAATACTAGCAAATGGAATGCGACAATACATTAAATAAATCACACACTAAGATCAAGTAGGATTTATTTCTGGGATGCAAGTGTGGTTCAATATTTGCAAAACAATCAACATGATATGTCACATCAATAAGATAAAAGATAAAAAGCATATGATCATTTTAACAGATGCAGAAAAGTCATTCGGCAAAGTACAGCATTCATTCATGATAATAATTCTCAACAAAGTAGGTATAGAAGGAACATACCTCAACATAATAAAGGCCATATATGACAAACCCACAGTAAAAATCATACTCAATGGGAAAAATGAGAGCATTTTCCCTAAGGAAATGTAATAAGGTCAGTAATAAAACAAGGATGTCCACTCTTACCACCTTTATTCAACATAGTTGGAAGTCTTAGCCACAGCAATCAGAAAACAAAAAGAAATAAAAGGCATCCAAATCAGTAAGGAAGAAGTAAAACTTTCACTGTTTATAGATGCCATGACACTGTTTATAGAAAACCCAAAAGACTCCACCAAAAAATTATTAGAACCGATAAATGAATTCAGTAAATCCACAGGATACAAAATCAGTGAACAGAAATCAGTTGCATTTCTTTCTTTTTTTTAAAGATTTTTATTTATTTATTTATTTATTTATTTATTTATTTATTTATTTGACAGAGAGACAGCCAGCGAGAGAGGGAACACTAGCAGGGGGAGTGGGAGAGGAGGAAGCAGGCTCCCAGCAGAAGAGCCTGATGTGGGGCTCGATCCCAGATCACCGGGATCATGCCCTGAGCCAAAGGCAGTCGCTGAATGACTGCGCTACCCAGGCACCCCTCAGTTGCATTTCTATATACAAATAATGAAGCAGCAGAAAAAGAAATTAAGAAAACAATCCCATTTATAATTGTACCCAAAATAATAAAATCCCTAGTAATAAACTTAATCAAAGTGGTGGAAGACCTGTACCTTGGAAACTATAAAACATTGATGAAGGAAATTCAAGGAAACACAAAGAAATGGAAAGACATTCTGTGCTCATGTGTTGGAGGAACAAATATTGTTAAAATATTTATACTACCCAGAACAATCAACAGAATTTATATTATCCTTATCAAAATACCTACAGCATTTTTCATGGAACTATAACAAGAATAGTAAAATGTGTATGAAACCACAAAAATCACTGAATAGCCAAAGAAATCTTGAAAAAGAAAAAAAAACTGCAGATATCACAATTCCAGACTTCAAATTATTTTACAAAGCTGTAGTAATCAAAACATTGTGGTATTGGCACAAAAATAGACACACAGATCAATAGAACAGAAGAGAAAACCCAGTAATGTACCCACAACTATATGGTCAACTAGTCTTTGAGAAAGGAGGAACAAATATACAATAGGAAAAAGAGAGTCTTTTCAACAAATGGTGTTGGGAAAACTGGACAGATACATGCAAAGAATGAAACTGGACTACTTTTTTCACCATACAAAAAAAAACAAACTGAAAATAGATTAACACCTAAATGTGAGTCCTGATATCATAAAAATCCTAGAAGAGAGCACAGGCAGTTAGGTCTCTGAATCTGGCCATAGCAACATTTTTCTAGATATGTCTTCTTAGGCAAAGAAAATAAAAGCAAAAATAAACAATTGGGACTACATTAAAATAAGAATCTTCTGCACAGCAAAGGAAACAGTCAACAAAGCTAAAAAACAACCTAATGAATGGGAGAATATATTTGCAAGTGATATGTCCAATAAATGGTTAGTATCCAAAATACATAAAGAACTGATACAACTCAACACCTCAAAAACAAATAATACAGTTAAAAATGGGCAGAAAATATGAATAGATATTTCTCCAAAGAAGACAAACAGATGGCCAACAGACATGAAAAGATGCTCAATGTCTCTCATCATCAGGTACATGCCAACCAAAACTACAATGAAATATCACCTTACACCTCTCACAATGGCTGAAATCACAACAGAGGAAACAACTACTGTTGGTAAGGATATGAAGAAAAAGGAACCCTTGTGCCCTGTTGGTGGGAATGCAAACTAGTGCATTCACTTGGAGAACAGTACGGAAGTTCCTCTAAAAGTTAAAAATAGAACTATCCTACAATCCAGTAATCTCAATCCTGGGTATCTACCCCCAAAATACAAAAAAAAGCTAATTCAAAGGGAAATATGCACCCCTATATTTATTGCAATGTTATTTACAACAGTCAAATTATGGAAGCAGTCCAAGTGCTCATCAATAGATGAATGGGTAAAGAAGATATGGTGTGTGTGTGTGTGTGACAATGTAATATTATTCAGGCATAAATAAGAATGAAATCTTGCCATTTGCAATGACATGGGTGGAGTTAGAGTATAATGGTAAGTTAAATAAGTCAGAGAAATATAAATACCATATGATTTCACTCATATGTGGAATTTAAGCAAGAATACAGATGAAGACAGTAATAAAAAAGAAACAGAGACATACCAAGAAACATTCTTAACTATAGAGAGCAAACTGATGATTACTGGAAGGAGAGGTGGGAGGGGGAGGATATGTCAAATAGTTGATGGTTATTAAATAGTACACTTATTATGAAAAGCACTGAGGTATACAACTGTTGTATATGTTTAAAATTGTATACAAGGTATACAATCATTGAATCGCTATTGTATGCCTGAAATTAATGTAACACCATATGTTAATGATACTGGATTTAAAATAAAAAAAAAAACAGGGCACGTATTGCATGGTGCACTGGGTGTTATAAGCAACTAATGAAGCATCAAACTTTACATCGGAATCTGGGGATGTACTGTATGGTGATTAACATAATATAATAAAATAAAATTAAAAAAATAAAAAAAATAAAATAAAATAAACAATATAAATGAATGAATTATGAATGAAGTGAAATAAAATGCTTCCTAGAGTATGATGCCTTGGACAGTTCTTTTTCTTCCTCATTTCCTTTTTTTCCTTGACCTTCCCCATAAGCTAGAGTAAGATTCTATACCAAACAAAATTGGCAACTGCTATTAAAGCAAAGGTATCAGACAAAACCATTATTGTTGACAACTCAATATTATTTAATTTGTTTTTCTCTAAAAAGTTATTTTATTTTTAATTATAGCAAAAGAGTCACATAACATTGAAATTGCCATTTGAGGTTAATGCTATGAACTTTGAAAATCAATTTTAAAGTTAACCAGATTGGTATTAAGAAATCACTGAAACAGAACAATTTAAGAGCATATGAAAAAATGAAGAATACAGGTTCCTTCTTGGATTAACAACAAAGACTAAATGCTTGAACTCCAAGGTACACTTTTGCTTCTTTAATAACTTCCATATTTTTTGGTTTTGTTTTTTTAATGATAATATTTTTTATTATATTATGTTAGTCACCATACGGTACATCCCCAGTTTTTGATGAAAAGTTCCATGATTCATTACTTGCATATAACACCCACTGCACCATGCAATACATGCCCTCCTTAATACCCATCACCGGCCTATCCCATTCCTCCACCCCCCTCCCCTCCGAAGCCCTCAGTTTGCTTCTCAGAGTCCATAGTCTCTCATGCTTCATTCCCCCTTCTGATTAACCCCCCTTTCTTCTTCCCTTTCTTCTACCGATCTTCCTACTTCTTATGTTCCATAAATGAGTGAAACGAAATGATAATTGTCTTTCTCTGCTTATTTCGCTTAGCATTATCTCCTCCACACTTCCATATTTTTATCCGATGTGAAGGTTATGCACAGTGTAAATTCTGATGTTAGCTAGGATAGGAGCTCAAATAATGCCAGCACATGTCCAATGTTTTTGTACAATGCACTGATGTGCCAATGGGGGCTGATGTTAATCACTGACTCTGATATCCTATAAATGTAACTGACAGGAAAGGAAAATGAATACGATGATTATCTAGGCATTAACCATGCCTCCTAAAAATCTCTAGTCTCTAAGGGTCAATATTGTTTGGATTCTGCACCAAGGGCTAGTACTGATGGGATTGTGGCAAGGAGGCTGCCAAACAAGCATACATCTTTAGGCATTTTTCATGTTGGGAGAGTCTCTGAAAGATGTCTGGGAATACCTGTAAAGCAAAGAGGGGAAATAAAATCATAGCCTGGATGCATGTGTCCTTATGGGAGTAGTTATTTCTAGCACTTTCTGTAGCATAGTAGTTAAATGTACACTGTGAACCCAAGATTGCCTGTGTACAAAACACAGCTACACACTTTAATGTTAAACAAATTAGCTAATATTTTTATGCCCCAGTTTCCTTGTCTACAAAATGGGAATAATGGCATACCTTTGTCTCATAATTTGATAATTAAATGAGATAATATTTGTAAAATGATCAGTGCCTGGTAAAGGAAAAACTATGTGAGTGCTTCTTCATCAAGTAACAGATGGTCTTGGAACTGAATTCTTTAAAGTAAACATTGATGTGACAGAAATATGATGGAAATATATTAGAGGATGCCAAGTAAAAGTAAGAGTATGAAGCATGTAAAGAAGTTAGTGAAAGCTGTCATCTGGGGGCGCCTGGGTGGCTCAGTTGTTAAGTGTCTGCTTTCAGCTCTGGGCGTGATCCTAGGGTCCTGGGATTGAGCCCCGCATCGTGCTCCCTGCTCCGCTGGGAAGCCTGCTTCTTCCTCCCACACTCTCCCTGCTGCTGTGTTCCCTCCCTTGCTGGCTGTCTCTCTCTCTCTCTGTCAAATAAATAAATAAATAAATAAATAAATAAATAAATAAATAATAAACAAATAAAATATCTTTAAAAAAAGGTGTCATCTGTTTTCTTTGTTAGCTCCTTCACCAATCGATATTGTGGTCCTCACCTCACACTCAGGCTTTCCTATGCCACCAACTGGATGACAATCAAAACAAAACCAGGATAAAGAGTAAAGCTTCTGGGGAGAGAAAAGCATAGAAAAAAATAGATGAACAGAAAATTCATCAGCCAAGGAGGGTCTAGAGCAGATGCCATTAGGCAATTTAAGAAGCTTGGTCCTAAAGGGCCAGGCAGACTTCTCACTCATTTCCTAGTTCCCCCCTGAACAGCTCCCCATCCCCAAACCTGCTCCAGCCATTCATTCTTGCCCTTCTTGCTACCTGAAATACCCTCCCTTTCCTCCAACACTCATCCTCCAAGGTTCATGTTCTTCACAAGCCTCTCTCAGATTCTCAGGTTCCTTAAAGTCAAAACAGCAAAAATGAGACAATGTATAAATACATTGCTTAGTATAAATACACAATAAATGATAGTTCTATATCTTTATAATTTATCCCTTCTCTGAAATTGTGCTATTTGTACTCTTGGGGATGAACATTTTGTATTTTATGTTTTAATTATTTATGAAATCACTTATCTCCCCTACTATGAGCCCCTTATGACAATGATCATTTATGGATGAGTCAAAACTTTCTTTTTGCAATTGGTAGGAATCCAACTAAAATTGGTTTTACTAATACAGGGAGTTTATTTATATCTGAAAATTCTAGGAAGATTAAGGGGTCCAAAAATGTCAAAAGGAGCTCTCTTTTTCTTTTTTTAATTTCATAATAATTTTTTATTATGTTATGTTAGTCACCATACAGTATATCCTTAGTTTTTGATGTAATGTTCCATGATTCATTATTTGCTTATAACACCCAGTGCACCATGCAAAATGTGCCCTCCTTAATACCCATAACCGGCCTATCCCAATCCCCCTCCTCTGAAGCCCTCAGTTTGTTTCTCAGAGTCCACAGTCTCTCATGGTTCATTCCCCCTTCTGATTACCCCCCTTCCTTCTTCCCTTCCTTCTCCTACCAATCTTCCTGCTATTTCTTATGTTCCATAAATGAGTGAAACCATATGATAATTGTCTCCATTGTATATATGGACCACATCTTCTTAATCCAGTCATCTGTTGAAGGGTATTTCGGCTCCTTCCACGATTTAGCTATTGTGGACAATGCTGCTATGAACATTGGGGTGCATATGGCCCTTCTCTTCACTATGTCTGTATCTTTGGGGTAAATACCCAGTAGTGCAATTGCTGGGTCATAGGGTAGCTCTATTTTTAACTTTTTAAGGGACCTCCATACTGTTTTGCAAAGAGACTGTATCTTTGGGGTAAATACCCAGTAGTGCAATTGCTGGGTCATAGGGTAGCTCTATTTTTAACTTTTTAAGGGACCTCCATACTGTTTTGCAAAGAGACTGTACCAACTTGCATTCCCACCAGCAGTGTAAGAGGGATCCCCTTTCTCCACATTCTCTCCAACATTTATCGTTTCCTACCTTGTCAATTTTTGCCATTCAAACTGGCGTAAGGTGGTATCTCAGTGTGGTTTTGATTTGAATTTCCCTGATGGCTAATGATTTTGAACATTTTTATGTGTCTGTTAGCCATTTGTATGTCTTCATTGGAAAAGTGTCTGTTCATATCTTCTGCCCATTTTATGATTTGTTTATTTGTTTCTCGTGTATTGAGTTTGAGAAGGTCTTTGTAGATCTTGGCTACCAGTCCTTTATCTGTAGTGTCATTTGCAAATATCTTCTCCCATTCCGTGGGCTGCCTCTTAGTTTTTTGACTGTTTCCTTGGCTGTGCAGAAGCTTTTTATCTTGATGAAGTCCCACAAGTTCATTTTATCTTTTGTTTCTCTTGCCTTTGGAGATGTGTCATGAAAGAAGTTGGTGTGGCCGATGTCAAAGAAGTTGCAGCCTATGTTCTCCTCTAGGATTTTGATGGATTCCTGTCTCACATTGAGGTCTTTCATCCATTTGGAGTTTATCTTTGTGTATGGCGTGAGAGAGTGGTCAAGCATTCTTTTGCATGTAGCTGTCCAATTTTCCCAGCACCATTTATTGAAGAGACTGTCTTTTTTCCACTGGATGTTTTTTCCTGCTTTATCAAAGATTAGTTGCCCAAAGAGCCAAGGGTCCATTTCTGGGTTCTCTATTCTGTTCCTTGGCTCTTTGTTCTCTATTTTTCTTTCTGTGTATGGGTGTCTGAGTGGTGGTGGGGGTAGCATTTAGCAGGTCTATTCCTACATCCAACCAGCTGTAAGTTCAGTGGAAAGAAATGATCTCTTCCCAATAGGCCCAGCAAACATTCTGGAGTTAAGTCTGAGACCAACTTACCAATTGCTAAACAAAATATCTATGGTTTAGGGGACAGTGATTCTGATTGGCCAGATCTGGGTCATGTGACAACCCTACTTGTTTCAGAGAGATATCTGCCCTACTGGACTTACAACAATTTGAGAGCAAGGAAGTGATGTTTTCCCAGGGGAAAATCAGTATATGTGACTATAAAAAGAAGGAATGGAGGACGGGAAAGAAGAAGAATGCCATTTTTTAAGCCACACACTCCCTTATAAATGTGGAAGACATCCTAGCCAATATTCCTAGTCTCCTACAATCAATCTCATCCCGAGTGGTGTTCAAGTCCACATACACACTCAAACAACATACTGTATAATCATGGATGGAAATACCTTAAATCAACCATCGTTATTATCAGATCACATTTAGTTTCCTCAGCTTCCACTTCCGGCTAAAATGGAGTAACAGGGACCAGATTTAACATCTTGACTGAAGCAAAAAAGAAAGACAGCCTATATAAAATAGCAGTTTTTAAGATACTGGATTTCAGGCAACAAGGGACAGTGATATCTGAGAGATGAGAAACAAATGAGATGAGCCCCGTGATTACCCCAGGTTGCTAACTTGAGAGAATATCCAGGCCACAGAACAAAGAGAGGGAACACACAGACAGAAAACTCCTTGCATTTAAAAGCAAACAAGCAAACAAACAAAAAAAACAAAGTTGGGGTGCCTGGGTGGCTCAGTTGGTGACATGACTGACTTTCAGTTTCATCTCTGGTCATGTTCTCAGGGTTGCGAGATCAAGCCCTGCATCAAGCTCTGCACTAGTGTGGAGTCTGCCTGCGAGTCTCTCTCTCCCTCTGCCCCTCCCCCACTCTCTTTTAAATAAATAAATAAATAAAATCTTTAAAAAATAGCTGAAAGTACAGGAAAACTAAAGTTCACAAAACAAAACACCAGACAGTAGAGAGCTAAAGACAAAGAACCTTGGAAAGTTGCAGAGGTATTTAGCAGAGTACTTATCAGTGAACGCATTTAAGGGAAACTACTGGAAAAACAATTATCTGATAGGATTACAAAAATAGTTACACAGGGTTAGAATTAGTGCCAGTACTACCAGTCAGATTGGAAAACCTCATAATTTATAGACAAATGGGTACTCAGATAGTGTTTACCTTGGTGCTGGGGAATAATGAGTCTGAGTCTAGACTCTGGACTAAATGCTGTTCTCATCTTGCCTAACCAATATTACAATGAAGACCTGAAATAATCAAACTCTTTCCAAGTAACTTAAATATAGCCCAGAATAAAACTCAAGAATATTTATAGTAATACAAAAATATCTAACATCAAAAAAGTAAATATCTCAGATATCACATTTGACATCCAAACTGCCAAACATGACAGGAAGTAAGGAAATGCATGCCATGAGAAATACCAATTAATCAAAAGTGATTCAGAAGTACATAGATGTTAGAATTAGCTGATGAAAATGTTGAAACAACTAATGTAACTATATTTCATGTTTAAAAAGCTAAGTAGAGAAATGAAAGAGAAAAGACCCAAGCCAAACTTCTAAAGAGCAAAACTACAATGCTTGAAATTTAAAATTCACTGGATGTAATCATGGCAAACTACAAAATTACACATCTCTGAAGAAAAAGTTAGTGGAGTTGAAGACATAACAATACAAACTATTCAAAATGAAATACAGACAGAAATTGAAATTTTAAAGTGTGAAAAGAATTATCAGTAAGCTCTGGAACTACTTCAAAAGACCTAATATATGTGTGATTGAAGTACCCAAAAGAGGGGAGGAAGAAAAGTTTTTGAAGAAATAATGGCTGTAAAGTTTCTAACTTTTTGATTAAAACTATAAACCTACAGATCTAAGAAGTTTAATAACCCCTATGTGCAAGAAACCTGAAGAACACCAAACTATAAGAAAGCATATCTTAACCAAATGGCTAAAACAAAACAAAACAAAACAATGATAAAGAGAAAATCTTAAAATCAGCCAGAGGAAAAAAGACACAATACATAGAAACAAAGATAAGCTTGGGAGCACTTTTTTCATCAGGAACAATGCTAGTAGGAAGACAGAAGAGGAACATTTTTAAAGTACAGAAAGAAAAAAAAACCTGTCAAGCTAAAATACCATGTTATCATTAATCAAACAAAACTAAACTGTTAATATCATGCAAGTTTTGTTGAAAGGGGAAAGAGAAAAATTGATATTTTTACAGTGATTGCCTGTATATGTCAATAAGAAAAAGGGCCATTTTATTCCATGCAGTAGTAGAAGCTAATACAACAGAGTTTTTCAATCCTCACTGGCTAGGTGGGAACCCTTAAACAGCCTCATCTCAGCTCATTAGATTCAACTGCTAAAATGTAGGTTGAATTTTTAATCAGATTCTAATGCACAGTCAATATTCAGAACAAATACTGTTCTCAATCTTAGCTGCATCTTGAAACCATCTACAGTGCTTTAAATTGTTACCAAAGTGCCCAACCTCCATAAATTCTGATGTAATTGATCTGAAATGTAACCTTGACTTTGGAATTTTTATAAGCTCCTAAGAGATATTAATTTACAGCCAGGGTAGAAATCACAGTTATAGAGTCAGAAGGCCTGATGACTATTCTAGAGTCCATCATTTAATAACTTCAGCTACTAACTTAATCTCAATGACATAATTAATTCTCGAAAAAAAAACCAATAATATGTTGTGTCCTTATTCTTTTTTTAGGTTTTATTTAAATTCAAATTAGTTAACATATAGTGTACTATTAGTTTCAGGGGTGGAATTTAGTGATTCATCTGTTGCATATAACACCCAGTGCTCATTACATCAAGTGCCCTCCTTAATGGCCATCACCCAATTACTCCATTCCTCCACCAATCTCCCCTCCAGCAACTCTCAGTTTGTTTCCTATAGTTAAGAGTTTTTGATTGGCCTCCCTCTCTCTGTTTTTATATTATTTTCTTTTTCCTTCCCTTCCCCTATGTTTATCTGTTTTGTTTCTTAAATTCCACAAAGGAGTGAAATCATACAGTATTTGTCTTTTTCTGAATGATTTATTTCACTTAGTATAAAACCCTCTAGTTTCAAGTCACTGCAAATGCTAAGACTTCATTCTTTTTGATGGCTGAATAATACTACTTGGTAATACTCCTTTGGTATTAATAAATATATACCAAATTTCCATATATATACCAAGATTTATATATATACACCAAATCTTTTTTATCCATTCATGAGTCAACAGACATCTGAACTCTTTCCATATTTTGGGTATTGTGGACATTGCTGCTATAAATATTGGGGTGCATGTGCCCCTTCAAATAACTATATATCCTTTTGATAAATACCTAGTAGTACAATTGCAAGGTTGTAGAGTTGCTATATTTTTAACTGTTTGAGGAACCTCCATACTGTTTTCCAGAGTGGGTGCACCAGTTTGCATTCCCACCAACAGTGTAAAAGTGTTCCCCTTTCTCCACATCCTTGCCAACATCTGTTGTTTCCTGAGTTGTGAATTTTAGCCATTCTGACTGGTGTGAGATGGCATCTCATTGTGGTTTTGATTTGTAGTCCCCTCATGATGAGTGATGTTGAGCATTTTTTCATGTGTCTGTTAGCCATTTGTATGTTCTCTTTGGAGAAATGTCTGTTCACATCTTTTGCCCATTTTTTTTTACTGCATTTTTTTTTCTTTTTTGGGTGTTGAGTTTGATGAGTTCTTTATAGATGTTGGATACTAGCCCTTTATCTGGTATATCATTTGTAAATATCTTCTCCCATTCCATAGACTGACTTTTAGCTTTATTGACTGTTTCCTTTGCTGTGCACTTTTTATCCTGATGAAGTCCCAATGGTTCATTTTTGCTTTCATCTCCCTTGCCTCTGGAGATGTGTCTAGTACGAAGTTGCTGCAGCCAAGGTCAAAGAGGATGTTGCCTATGTTCTCCTCTAGGATTTTGATAGATTCCTGTCTCACATATAGGTCTTTTATCCATTTTGAATATATTTTTGTGTATGGTGTAAGAAAGTGGTCCAGTGTCATTCTTCTGCATAGAGCTGTCCAATTTTGCCAACACCACTGGTTGAAGAAACTGTTTTTTTCCTCCCTTTGGATATTTTTTCCTTCTTTGTCAAAGGCTAGTTGATGATACAGTTGAGGGTCCACTTCTGGGTTCTCTATTCTGTTCCATTGATGTGTGTGTCTGGTTTTGTGCCAGTACCATACTGTCTTGATTACAGCTTTGAAATACAGCTTAAAGTCGGGAAATGTGATGCCTCCAGCTTTGGTTTTCTCTTTCAACATTATGTTGGCTATTTGGGGTCTCTTCTTGTTCCATATAAATTTTAGAATTGTTTGTTCCAGCTCTGTGAGAAATGCTAGTGGCACTGTGATACAGATTGCCTTGAATGTATAGATTGCTTTGGGTGTATAGACATTTTAACAATATTTGTTCTTCCAATGCATGAGTATGGAATGTTTTTCCATTTCTTTGTGTTTTCCTCAATTTCTTTCATAAGTGCTTTGTAGTTTTCAGAGTACAGATCCTGTACCTCTTTGGTTAGCTTTATTTTTAGGTATTTTAAGGTTTGGAGTGCAATTGTGAATGGGATGAATTCCTTGATTTATCTTTCTGCTGCTTCATTGTTAATGTATAGAAATGCAACAGACTTCTAGGTGTTGAATTTTTGTCTTCCAACTTTGCTAAATTCCTGTATCAGTGTTAGCAATTTTTTGGTGGAGTCTTTGGGTTTTCTACATAGAGTATTATGTGGTCTGCAAGGAGAGAAAGTTACTTCTCCCTTGCCAATTTGGATGCTTTTTATTTCTTTTTGTAGTCTGATTGCTGAGGCTAGGACTTCCAGTACTATGTTGAACAATAGCGGTAAGAGTGGACATCCTGTAGTGTTCCTGACCTTAGGGGAGAAGCTCTCCTTTTTTCCCCATTGAGGATGATATTAGCTGTGGGTCTTTTAAATATGGCTTTTATTATTTTGAGTTATGTTCCCTTTATCCCTGCATTGTGGAGGGCTGTTATCAAGAAAGGATACTGTATTTTATCAAATGCTTTTTCTGCATCTATTGAGAGTATCATATGGTTCTTATCTTCTTTTATTACTGTGGTATATCATGTTGATCAATTTGTGGATATTGACTCAACGCTGCAGCCAAGGAATAAGTGCCACTTTGTTGTGGCAAATAATCCTTTTAATGTACTGTTGGATCCTATTAGTATCTTGGTGAGGATTTTTGTATCCACGTTTGTCAGGGATATTGGTCTGTGATTCTGTTTGGTGGGGTCTTTGTCTGGTTTTGGGATTAAGGTAATGCTGGACTCATAGAATGACTTAAGAAGTTTTCCTTCCATTTCCATTTTTTGGAACAGTTTCAGAAAAATAGATATTGATTCTTCTTTAACTGCTTGGTAAAATTCCCCTGGGAAGCCATCTGGACTTGGACTGTTGTTTGTTGGGAGATTTTTGACTACTTAGTCATTTTCTTTGCTGATTACGGGTATGTTCAGATTTTCTATTTCCTCCCATGTCACTTTTGGTAGTTTATATGTTTTGAGGAATTTATCCATTTCTTCCAGATTGCTTAATTTGCAGGCAAATAATTGCTCATAATATTGGCTTATAAGTGTTTGCATTTCTTTGGTTTTGGTTGTGATCTCTCCTCCCTTATTCATGATTTTACTAATTTGGGTCCTTCCTCTTTTCTTTTTGATAAGTCCAGCTAAGGTTTATCAATTTTTTTATTCTTTCAAAGAACAGGCTCCTAGTTTTGTTGATCTCTTCTGCTGTTTTATTGACTTCTATTTCATTGATTTCTGCTCTGATCATTATTATTTCCCTTCTCCTGTTGGATTTAGGCTTTATTTGCTGTTCTTTCCCCAGCTCTTTAAGGTCTAAGGTTCGGTTGTGTATTTGAGAATTTTCTTGCTTTTTGATCTAGGCCTGTATATATTTCAATCTTATGACCGCCTTTGCTGCATCCCAAAGATTTTGGACTGTTGTGTTTTCATTTTCATTGGTTTCCATATTTTTAAAAATTTTCTTCTTTAATTTCCCAGTGAAACTATTCATTCCTTAGTAGGATGTTGTCTAACCTCCCTGTATTTGTGGTCTTTCCAAAATTTTTCTTGTGGTTGACTTCAAGTGTTATAGCATTGTGGTCTGAAAATATGCCTGGTATGATCTCAATTTTTCTGTATTAGTTTTGGCCTGATTTGTGACCCAGCATATGATCTATTCTGGAGAATGTCCCATGAGCACGAGAAAAGAATGTCTATTCTGATGCTTTGGATGTAATTCTCTGAACATATCTGTTAAATCAATCTGGTCCAGTGTGTCATTCAAAGCCCTTATTTTCTTGTTCATTTTCTGCTTAGATGTCTTCCCATTGCTGTGAGTTTGGTGTTAAAGTTCCTTACTATTATTGTATTATTATCATGAGTTTCTTTAAGTTTCTTATTAATTGATTTGTATATTTGGCTGCTCCCACATTAGGGGCATAAATATTTACAATTGTTATATTTTCTTGTTGGATAGACCCCTTTATTATGATATAATGTCCTTCTTCATCTCTTATTACAGTCCCAGGTTTAAAATCAAGGTTTTCTGGTATAAGGATGGCTACTCCAGCTTTCATTTGATGTCCATTAGCATGATAAATGGTTCTCCACCCCCTCCCTTTCAATCTGGAGGTGACTTTGGATCTAAAATGAGTCCCTTGTAGGCAGCATATTGATGAGTCTTTTTGTTTGTTTCTTTGTTTGATCCATTCTGATACCTTATGTGTTTTGATTGGATTTTTTAGTCCATTTACATTCTGAGTAATTACTGATATATATGAATTTAGTGCTGTTCTATTACTTGGAAAGTTGTTCAACCCATAGACTGTCTCTGTTCATGTCTAGTCTTTACTTTTTTCTTGTATCTCTTTCCTGAGCAAAGGGTCCCCTTTAATATTTCTTTTTTTTAAGATTTTATTTATTTATTTGACAGAGACAGCCAGAAACAGAGGGAACACAAGCAGGGGAAGTGCGAGAGGAAGAAGCAGGCTCCCAGTGGAGGAGCCTGACGCAGGGCTCAATCCCAGAGCTCTGGGATCACACCCTGAGCCGAAGGCAGACACTCAATGACTAAGCTACCCAGGCGCCCCCCACTTAATATTTCTTGAAGAGCTGGTTTAGTGTTCACAAATTCCTTTAATTTTGTTTGTCTTGGAAGCTCTTTACCTCTCCTTTTACTCTAAATTACAGCCTTGCTAGATAAAGCTTTCTTAGATCCATATTTTTCCCATTTAGCACATTGAATATTTCCTTTCACTGCTTTCTGGCCTGCCAAGATTCAGTGGAGAGGTCTGCTGCTAACCTTTTGTGCCTACACTTGCAGTTTAAGGATATTTTGTCCCTAGCTGATCTCAGAATTTTCTTCTTACACTTGTATTTTGCAAGTTTCACTATGATATATCATGGTATTGACCTATTTTTTTTTATTTTGAGTGGAGTTATCTGTCCTTTTTGGAATTGAATCCCTGTTTCCTTCCCCAGATTGGGGGATATTCTCAGTTATAATTTGTTCATTTAAACCTTCTACCTGTTTTTACTGCTTTTTCTTCTGGAACTCCTATGATATGGATGTTATTTCACTGTATGGATAATCACTGAGTTCCCTAAGTCTGCCTTCATGATCTAATAGTTTTCTTTCCCTCTTCTTTTCAGCTTCATTATTTTCCATATTTTTATCTTGTGTATCACCTAGTCTCTCCTCTGCTTCTTCAATCCTCATGATTATAACCAGTTCTGCATCTCAGTTATAGCAATTTTATTTCAGCCTGAGTAGTTTTTAAGTTGGTTATGTCTGCAGCAAGGGTTTCTGGTGTCTTCTATGATTTTTTCAAGCCCAGCTAGTAGTCTTATGGCTGTTGCTCTAAATTCTTGTTCAGATATATTGCTTATATCTCTTTTCAGCAGATCCCTGGCTATGATTTCTTCTTGATCTTTCTTTTGGGCCCAGTTCCTCCATCTTGTCATTTTGGCTAGGTTTCTGTCTTTTGTATATTATGAAGCTTGTTATGTTTCCTGTACCTCAGAGTAATGTTATATTAAAAAGAAAAGTGTCTATTCATATCTTCTGCCCATTTTATGATTTGTTTATTTGTTTCTTCTGTATTGTGTTTGAGAAGCTGTTTGTAGATCTTGGATACCAGTCTTTTATCTGTAGTGTCATTTGCAAATATATTCTCCCATTCCTGGGCTGCCTCTTAATTTTTTGACTGTTTCCTTTGCTGTGCAGAAGCTTTTTAACTTGATGAAGTCCCACAAGTTCATTTTATCTTTTGTTTCTCTTGCCTTTGGAGATGTGTCATGAAGAAGGTTGCTGTGGCCGATGTCGTAGAGGTTGCAGCAACCCTCTAGGAAGCAGCCGGGTTCTTCCCCAGGATCTCGGGGGGAAAGAATCAACTTGTTGTTTGCATAGACTCAAGACAGGATGCTGTGATGATGGCCTGTCATATCAGGGACATTTGTTTAATGGCTTAAGAGAGCAATGCCAGTGATTGCTTCCAGGGCCCTCCTAAGCCCTCCTGGATGAGTTCTCTCACAGTTGCCTGTTTTCACTCTGCTTCTGTTGCTCTCCTGTACTACATGGGACCTAAGAGTCGGCATTTGTGAAGGGGAATCTGCATCATGTAACTCTTTCTCTTCCTTTATTTGCAGAAAACAAAATTGATCAGGAGGGACCGAAAGGACAAGAGTCGGTTGCCCCCAAGTAATTCTGAATACTTGGGGGCTGTGAATTCAAAAGTGGCACCCAGGGAAAAGCAGAAAGTGCTGAAGAGAACTATATTATCTATTCGGTTGATGACAAATTATCCATTTTCACAATGCTTTCTGGTTTTTTTTTTGTGGTACTTGGATTGCTTCCCATTTCTTAATTACCTCTCTTGTTGAGTAACCCACAGTCAGCTGACTCAGGTAAACTAATATGTCACAGGGATCACTGTGCTCGCTCATTTTCTCCTCTGTGCTTTACTGAGAGATGCACGTCTTCTTTCTGTCTGTTAGATTTATCATGTTGACATGTGTTCCTAGCCAGAACATATCACAGCAAGAAGACAAACATATACTATCATGCCAGATATTGACAGAAAGAGGCCTTTCTGGATGAGATAGCTGGGACAGTCGCTTGGCCACTCCATGCAGAACTGGATGCCATTTGACAGGAAGGGGGAAAGCCACCAATAAACAAATCATAAAATGGGCAGAAGATATGAATAGACACTTCCAATGAAGACATACAAATGGCTAACAGACACATGAAAAAATGTTCAAAATCATTAGCCATCAGGGAAATTCAAAACAAAACCACATGGAGATACCACCTTACACCAGTTAGAATGGCAAAAATTGACAAGGCAAGAAACAACAATTGTTGGAGAGGATGTGGAGAAAGGGGATCCTTCCTACATTGTTGGTGGGAATGCAAGTTGGTACAGCCACTCTGGAAAACAGTGTGGAGGTTCCTTAAAAAGTTGAAAATTGAGCTACTCTGTGATCCAGCAATTGCACTACTGGGTATTTACCCAAAAGATACAGACATAGTGAAGAGAAGGGCCATATACACCCCAATGTTCATAGCAGCTTTGTCCACAATACCTAAATTGTGGAAGGAGCCGAGATGCCCTTCAACAGATGACTGGATTAAGGAGATGTGGTGCATATATACAACGGAATATTACTCAGCTATCAAAAAGAATGATTTCTCAACATTTGCTGCAACATGGACAGCACTGGAGGAGAATAATGCTAAGTGAAATAAGTCAAGCTGAGAAAGACAATTATCATATGATTTCTCTCATCTATGGAACATAAGAACTAGGAAGATCGGTAGGAGAAGAAAGGGATAACGTAAGGGAGGGTAATCAGAAAGGGGAATGAAGCATGAGAGACTATGGACTATGAGAAACAAACTGAGGGCTTCAGAGGGGAGCGGGGTAGGGGAATGGGATAGGCTGGTGATGGGTAGTAAGGAGTGCACGTATTGCATGGTGCACTGGGTGTTATACGCAACTAAAGGATCATCGAACTTTTTATCAAAAACCAGAGATGTACTGTATGGTGACTAACATAATGTAATAAAAATATTATTATATTAAAAAAAAGAGGTCATACACTGTCCAGGGCCTGGCACTTCAGGAACTGTTTCTGGTGTATGCTGTGTGCACTCTGCTATTGTGTTTTAGTTGTTCTTTTCCACTTGTCAGACCTCTGTGGAGTTCCTCCTTGTTTGCAGTGGGGAGTGTCTGGACATTTAACTAGGTGTGCTTTGATTTGTTTGTTGAAATAGCCTGGAAAAAAGAAAGAAAGGAAGAAAAAAAAAGCCTGATCCAAAAAAGAGAAAAGGAACAAAGAAAACAAACAATGGAAACGTGTAAGCCTGATTCGAAAGGGGGGGGAGGAAAAATAAAGTAAAAGAAATAAAAGAAGTCTGATCAAAAAAAAAAAAAACTAAATGAGAAAACAAACTAAACAACAAACAAAACAACCTATAAAGCCTGCTTCTAAAGGGAAAAAAAAGGAGAAGAAAAAAAAATACAGGCTGTTCCTATTTCTACCAGAACTGAAGCTGACACTTTGAAACACTGTATGATGAGTAGACTTGGTGCCTGAGGGTGCTGCCTGTGCTGGTCTTCTGGGTGAGAGGCCTGCTGTGCTGGCTCAGAGTCAACTCTGCCCCAGTAAATATGCACTTGGTAGGTATAGGGGAATGGGGTTTGGTGTAAGTGGCTCTTGTCTCCAGTGTGGTTGCTTTATTGTTTTCTGACGTCTGACCATGTTGGTGGTGGGGGGGAAATCGTGCCACCCTACTCACTCATTCCTGGACAGGAGACCTCACACCATACCCCCCACACACTTGTTGCTCAGTAAACCCTCACAGAAAAGCGAGGTGCCATCAGTGTGCCTGGCACCACAGATCTCCTGCATTTTATCTTTGATGCATGGCTGGGATTCAAAACTCAAAATCTTAAATGACCCAGTACTGTGCAGATCCAGTCCCTCCCCTGGAGAAGAGCCTCCTTGCAGCATTGTGTCTAGTGCCCTTTGTCTCAGAAAAAGAGTCCCACACCTGCAAGGTGAGCAGAATCTATTTTGTAGCACTGGGAAAATCAGCAACCAGGTTATCCACCCTCTGTGTATGCCTCTGTCCTCTGCAGATGAAAGACCATTTGGTGGTGCTTGCAGGATCTTTTGTCCTCAGAGAAGCAACATACCCCCTTCCAAATGCACTCCAAGAAGGGGAACACTCTGTCCCAGTGTGACCCAGGAGATCCCTACACCACTTGTTGCACTCTCTGGCTGCAGCCCTCCTTTTCCCCAGAAGCATGTACCACAGCTCCAATCTGGCAAAAGTCACACATTTCCAAAACCTCAGAGTTTGAGCTCCAAGTACTGTTTGCAAAAACCTGTGACCACCAGTTCCCCTTGCTCCCCAGTCCATGGTCTGGAGAGGTTTTCTTCTTGTGTGGACCCCCCATACTCTCTCAACCCCTCTTTCTCTTCCTTTTCTCTATCTGCAGAAAGGACTCCCTTCCCTCTGCAGCAGGGCAGTTTTTCTCTCCCCCTGTTCATTCCATACACCCTGGACTTGTCACACTGTCTCCCTTCAGCTGTGGAGATATTTTTTTCCAATCCTTACATTGATTTCCTGGGTGTTCCATGTGATCTGACCTCAATACAGCTGTATTCCAGGGGCCAGGGGCTCCATACTTCTCTTTCCTCTTAACTCCTATTTTGTGTTTATTCTGAGAATTAAATGAGATGAGCCTAATTGGCCAGTATCTGGCATGTAAATGCTAAAAACAGCTATAATGAGAAGATGCTATGCAGGATAAAAAGTATCTGATAAGCAAATCCTACTAAGGCAATGGTTCTCAAACTTTAGCATGCATCAGAATCACCTGTAGGCTTGTGAAAACACAGATTGTCTCTCTCCACCCATTCTTTAGGTCTGGAGTGGGACCAATAATTTGCATTTGTTACAAGTTTCCAGTAGATGCTGCAGCTGGTGGTTTTAGCACTACACTTTGAGAACCACTGAGCTTTAGCAGTTTAAGGTTTCCCTCTGAACAAGTATTGATGTTTTAATACACCCCAAGGGTACTATTATGGTGGAACTCAGGATACTTCAGTTGATAGATGGTGAGGATATATTCTGAGGAAGACATGTCTTTATAGGAAGATGACTATTCCATTTTATTTTAAGGTGAGTTTTTGTCAGCTTCCCTGTGCTGTTTTCCAAAGCAGTGGACAGATCAGAAGTTGCTCTGAATGGAATTTTTGTAACAGTAGAGGCAGCTTTGGGAGACTTTTTTTCTTTCTGGCACTATTTTATGACAGCTGCCCTTTCCATTCTTTCACATTCCCCTCTAATTTGGAAAAGATACAATTAAAGTGGTATGCATTTATAGAATGATTTAATTTATGTATAAACATATGTTAAGGCTTGTAAAACATATCAAGTTGGTTGTGATTTGATTATTTCCTACCGAAACGTGTTAGAGAAATAAAGATATTTCCAGTGCAACTGGGGAGGTTATGATAGAACAAGGCTGGAAAATTTGTGCCCCACTTCAGACAGCTGCTGACATCATAATTTCTGGAAGGAATGATAGTCTGAGCCCAACAAGGAGATTGGCAAAGCTTCTCTGAAGCATACACTTCTCACCTCTCCTTTTAGTGACTCTGCCAGGTACTTCCCTCACATTGCCCAGGACTGGCTTCCCAATTTACCAACACTATTTCTGGACATTGGGCATTATCCATGTTAAACCTCACCCTATTCAAAGTCTATTTTGACTTGATTTCTATTTCTCTGATATCTGGCTAGGGAGAGGCAGTAAACTTGACTTTAGGTATAGGAACTCACACTGGATGTGTGAATGGTTGACACTGTTTAATAGGATGTTTATTTCAAAGAATTTGCATGATAAGAAGCAGCTCAAACAAGTGAGTCAAACGGTGGAAAGCCAGACATTTTTGCCAATAGCAGAAAATTTTGTCTGTTTTTAATTTTTTTGTTTGTTTTTAGTAGGTGTGTGACATGGTGGGGGTGAGGGGACTTTGAAACATTTCTCACATTGTACCCTCTCCATCTTTGGGAGCAGGTAATTTGCTTCCTAGACAGTATTTGGGCAATAAGTTCCAATATTCTGTAAAGTAGGGAAAGTGGGGAGACTCCTAGAAGCTCAGCGTCACAGGTGGTTCAGTTTGACCTTAGAGAGATCACTCAATATCTTCACCTCCAGATATTCATCTATAAAATGAGGTTAATAATATTCTGCCCCATCTTGCACTGTAGGGTTGTGAAAATGAATCTTCATGACACATGTGAAAGTATCCTGTAAATTAGTGAGTGTTAGAGAAATTCAACTTTTTGAATAATTGAACAATAATTATGATGGTGAAAATAAAAATAAATCCTTGCTATATGGGTTTCAACAAATAGCATATCAACATATTTGGGGGGGGGCAGAAAAACAAGTTGAATATTAGTAAATTTTTTCACTCCAGAAAAGTTGTACTGAATTATTAAAAAGTGCTCTTTTGATGCAAATTAACTTTAATGTTACCATTCCTTATATCTTAGACCCAAGAAAGCCCACTGTTTTGATGTGCTTATAACATATTTACCAGGCATGTCCTTCTCTGGATTTCAATGTCCCTATCTGTTCCATGAAGGGATAGGAGGCCTGGAAATTCATAAATAGCATGGTTTTCTGGGTATTCATAGGGAAGAAAGAAGAGGTGAAGCTAGCTGCCACCACAGCCTCCTCTCCTGTCCAGAAGTGGTAGCCCAAGGACCAAAGAAGAAGCAGCAACCCTTTGTAGGGGTCTGTACTCTGGTGGCCACTCTAAGAACCGACAGTGGCCCTCTGCTGCTTGCTCCCAGTGAGTTGCTTTCAGTGGAAAATTTACAAGTTCTAAAGACACTCCAGGATAGTGAAATGCTTGTCCACACTGGCTCATAGCTCCAGGCAATAAGTATAAAATAATTGCTCATTTGAAATTTTCCAGGGTCACTTCTTTTTAAAATATTCCACTGGAGAAAAGAAGGAGCTAACTTACTGGAGAGTCTTACTGTATTTGCCCTGGTATCTGCAGTTCTCAGCCTTCATCTCCCAGCACTGAGCAGGGACTGTTCACGCAGAGAAGGCTTAAGATGATGAAACTGTGTTCAACCCAAAGGCCCTAACAGCCTGCTATCCTCAGAAAAGCAGTGACACCTAGCTAGTCAGACTCAGCTTCCATGGCAATTAAGCACAACTTGCTTCAGGAGGGGGGAAAAAGGCTGCAAAGAGGAGGTGATCATCTCTGTGTAAGGTAAGCATCAAGAGTTGTTCTATTGTTGCACTGATGCTTAATTTAGGGAATGGGGTTGGGCAAGCAGGTAACAGCCTGTTTCTAAAATGTTTATCTCTACATAACCAAGAAGAAGCATGCTTCAGACAGGGGTAGCCTTATAAATAGATACATTATAATCTCCCACTAATAAGTAAATTTCTTGTAAGCCTTGCAATCATGTGTCAAATTCTACTTGGCATTGGTTATGTTAAGCATTACCCTCTTCTTAAGACCTTAAAATGGGAAGCAGTGCATCCAATGATTAAAAGCCAAGGTTCCCGTTGGGACTCAGCTATTTACTAACACTTCTTCCTGGGCAAGTTGCTTAATTTCTCTAAGTTCAGTTTCCTCATCTGTAAATATGGTAAGGTCTTCCTTGAAGGGCTGTTGTGATGATTAAAAAGACAACTTTTATTGAATGCTTAGCACAATGTTTGGCATGCAGGAAAAAAAATTAATTGTAGCTGTGGGGGTGGCTGGGTGGCTCAGTTTGTTAAGCATCCAACTCTTGATTTCGACTCAGGTCATGATCTTAGGGTTGCGAGATTGAGCCCCATGTCAGGCTCATGCTGCTTGTGGAGCCTGCTTAAGATTCTCTCTCTCCCTATTCCCTGCCCCTCCCCCCATGGTATTTGTGATTATTACCCAAAATCCAAATTTCCTTTAAGGATATGTCCCCAAATCTCCATGAATGTTTGGGCAGATGCTTCTTCTTCAGAGACTATTTGGCAGAGTGTAAATATCATGGGCTTTGGATTCAAACAGACTGGGGATTAAATCGGCACTCATCCTACCTCTGAGACTATGACTAAGCCACTTCATAACTCTGAGCCTCAGGTCCAGCCTATTGCAAAATGGGGATAATATTTCACATTATGGGACCATTGTGGGAATTATGAAAGATGTTTTTGACATGACTGGTACATAGTAAGCACTTAGTGTATTAATTCCTTCTCAGAAAAGCAATGGGCTCTGACACATGATGAGAAGGAGGGTGCTGAAAATAGGGTGATGCATGTCAAAAAGAAAGTTGGAACACTGGAGACAGACTTATGCCTTCTGGACTTGATTTGGGATTTTAGTACTCTACTATCAAGATAATGGAAAAGGTGTAAGGATTCAGTGTAATAAAAATGTTAGTACACCATAATAAAAGTGGTGACATGATGAAACCATGTATGAGCTTAGGGATCAGCACACAGGACAGGCATTTTTTTCCCACACTCACTATACCTTCTGAGGACTTCCTTATCTTTAGGTGACCATCCCACCCTGGCAGCATACAATGGGCTTTTCAGTTGGCCATAAGACAATCTAGCATGAGAATTTTGCTCAGCAGTTGGCCTAGTGAGTGATGATGGCTAAGCCCATCAGATACTCTTTCTCTCTCTCTTTTTTTTTTATATTATGTTACTCACCATACAGTACATCCCCGGTTTCTGATGTAAAGTTGGATGATTCATTAGTTGCGTATAACACCCAGTGCCATATGCAATACGTGCCCTACTTACTACCAATCACCGGACTATCCCATTGCCCCACCCCCCTCCACTCTGAGGCCATCAGTTTGTTTCTCATAGTCCATAGGCTCTCATACTTCATTCCCCCTTCTGATTACCCCCGCTTTCTTTATTCCTTTCTTCCCCTAAGGATCTTCCTAGTACTTATGTTCCATAGATGAGAGAAATCATATGATAATTGTCTTTCTCTGCTTGACTTATTTCACTTAGCATTATCACCTCCAGTGCCGTCCATGTTGCAGCAAATGTTGAGAATTCATTCTTTCTGATAGCTGAGTAATATTCCATTGTATATATGGACCACAAATTCTTAATCCAGTCAACTGTGGAAGGGCATCTCGGTTCCTTCTATGATTTAGCTATTGTGGACAATGCTGCTAGGAAAATTGGGGTGCATATGGCACTTCTCTTCACTATGTTTGTATATTTGGGGTAAATACCCAGTAGTGCAATGACTGGGTCATACGTTACCTAATTTTTTAACTTTTTAAGGGACCTCCACACTGTTTTCCAGAGTGGCTGTACCAACTTGCATTCCCACCAACAATGTAGGAGGGATCCCCTTTCTCCACATCCTCTCCAACAATTGTTGTTTCTTCCTTGTCAATTTTTGCCATTCTAACTGGCGTAAGGTGGTATCTCAGTGTGGTTTTGATTTGAATTTCCCTGATGGCTAATGATTTTGAACATTTTTTCATGTGTCTGTTAGCCATTTCTTTGTCTTCCTCGGAAATGTGTCTGTTCATATCTTCTGCCCATTTTATGATTTGTTTAATTGTTTCTCGTGTATTGAGTTTGAGAAGTTTTTTGTAGATCTTGGATACCAGTCTTTTATCTGTAGTGTCATTTGCAAATATATTCTCCCATTCCGTGGGCTGCCTCGTAGTTTTTTTCACTGTTTCTTTGGCTGTGCAGAGGCTTTTTAACTTGATGAAGTCCCACAGTTCATTTTATCTTTTGATTCTCTTGCGTTAGGAGATGTGTCATGAAAACGGTTACTGTGGCCAATGTCGTAGAGGTTGCTGCCTATGTTCTCCTCTAGCATTTTGATGGATTCTTGTCTCACATTGAAGTCTTTCATCCATTTAGAGTTTATCATTGTATATGGTGTGAGAGAGTGGTCAAGTTTCATTCTTTTGCATGTAGCTGTCCAATTTTCCCAGCACCATTTTTTGAAGAGACTGCCTTTTTTACACCGGATGTTTTTTCCTGCTTTATCAAAGATTAGATGCCCAAAGACCCAAGGGTCCATTTCTGGATTCTCTATTCTGTTCCATTGGTCTACGTGTCTGTTTTTGTGCAAGTACCATGCTGTCTTTGTGATCACAGCTTTGTAGTACAGCTCAAAATATGGCATTGTGATGCCCCCCGCTTTGTTTCTCCTTTTCAACAGTTCCTTGGAGATTCGGGGCCTTTTCTGGTTCCATACAAATTTAAGGACCATTCGTTCCAGTTCTTTGAAAAACGACCTCGTTATTTTGATCAGGATAGCATTGAAAGTGGAGATCGCTTTGGGTAGCATGGACATTTTAACTATGTTATCTCTTCTGATCCATTAGCATGGAATATTTTTCCATCTTTTTGTGTCTTACTCAATGTCTTTCAAGAGTGATTTATAGTTTCTAGAATTAGTTTCTAGAATATAGATCCTTTATGTCTCTGGTTAAGTTAAATCCAAGGTAACATATGGTTTTTGGTGGATGGATTCCCTAATTTCTCTTTCTTCAGTCTCATTATTCGTGTATAGAAATGCAACTGATTTCTGAGCATTGATTTTTATCCTGCCACATTACTGAATTGCTCTATAACTTTTAATAGTTTGGGAGTGGATTCTTTTGGGTTTCCCATATAGAGTATCATGTCATCTGCAAAGAGAGAAAGCTAGACTTCTTTGCTGATTTGGATAATTTTATCCCTTTTTGTTCTCTGATTGCTGTTGCAAGGACTTCTAGTACTATGTTGAATAATAGTGGTGAGACTGGGCATCCTTGTCATGTTCCTGATCTTAAGGGAAAGGCTTCCAGCTTTTCCCCATTGAGAATAATATTTGCTGTAGGTTCTTTGCTGATTTGGATAATTTTATCCCTTTTTGTTCTCTGATTGCTGTTGCAAGGACTTCTAGTACTCAGGAAAGGATGCTGTATTTTGTCAAATGCTTTTTCTGCATCAATTGAGAGGATCATATGGCTCCTGAGTCTTTTCTATTGATATGATGTATCACGCTGATTGATTTAAGAATGTTGAACCACACTTGCATCCCAGGGATGAATCCCACTTGATCATGATGGATAATCCTTTTAATGTTCTGTTGGATTCTATTAGCAAGGATCTTGTTGAGGATTTGGCGTCCATATTCATTAGGGAAATCAGTCTGTAATTCTCCTTTTTTTTTTAATAACTTCTTTTTTTTTTAAAGATTTTATTTATTTATTTGACAGAGATAGAGACAGCCAGCGAGAGAGGGTACACGAGCAGGGGGAGTGGGAGAGGAAGAAGCAGGCTCATAGCAGAGGAGCCTGATGTGGGGCTCGATCCCATAACGCTGGGATCACGCCCTGAGCCGAAGGCAGACGCTTAACCGCTGTGCCACCCAGGCGCCCCTGTAATTCTCCTTTTTGATGGGTTTGCCTGGTTTGGGGATCAAGGTAATATTGGCCTCATAGAATGAGGTTGGTAGCTTTCCTTCCGTTTCTATTTTTTGAAATAGCTTTAGGAGAATAGGTATTATTTCTTCTTTGAGTGCTTGGTAGAATTCCCCAGGAACACTGTCGGGGCCTGGAGTTTTGTTATTTGGAAGGTTGTTTATCACTGACTTAATCTCTTCGTAATTAATTGGCCTGTTTAAAAAATCAATTTCTTCCTGTTTCTGTCTTGGTATTTTATAGGTTTCCAGGAAGGCCTCCATCTCTTCCAGGTGCTTAATTTATTGGCATATAGCTGTTGATAAAAGTTTCTAATTATCCTTCCAATATCATTGGTGTTGGTCATGACGTCTCCTTTTTCTTTCATAATTTTATTAATTTGGGTCCTTTCTCTATTCTTTTGGATAAGTCTGGCCAGCAGTTTGTCAATTTTATTGATTCTCTCAGCAAACCAGCTTCTGGTCCTGTTGATCTGCTCTACTGTACTCCTGGTTTCTAATTCATTGATTTCTGCTCTAATCTTGGTCAACTGCTTCCTCGTGAGTGGATTAGGCCTGTCCCTCTGCTGCTGTTCCAGCTTCATGAGGTGAGAATATAAAAACTGCATTTTAGATTTTTCTATTCTTTTGAGTGAGGCTTGGATGGCTATGTATTTCCCCCTTAGGACTGCCTATGCATTATCCGATAGGTTTTGGACCATTGTGTTTTCATTCTCGTTGGTCTCCATAAACTGTTTAAATTGATTTTTGATTTCCTGGTTTATCGAGTCATTCCTGAGCAGGATGGTTCTTAGTCTCCAAGTGTTTGAGTTTTTTCCAAATTTTTCCTTGTGATTGAGTTCCAATTTCAAAGCATTGTGCTCTGAGAATATGCAGGGAATAATTTGAGTCTTTTGGTATCGGTTGAGACCTGTTTTGTGACCCAGAGCATGGTCTATTATTGAGAATGTTCCATGGGCATTAGAATAGAATGAGTGTTCTTTGGTTCTAGGGTGTAGTGTTTTATATAGCTCTATGAGGTCCAACTTGTCGAGTGTGGCATTCAAAGCTCTTGTTTCTATGTTGGTTTTGTGCTCCTGTGCTCTGTCTATTGCTGATAGTGGACTGTTGAGGTCCCCTACTATTAACGTATTTCTGTCTATATGTCTCTTTATTCTGATTAAGAGTTGGCTTGTGTATATTGCTGATCCCCTGGTGGGGGCATATATATTTATAATTGTCATATCCACTTGTTGGCTACATCCTTTAAGAATAATATAGTGCCCTTCTGTATCTCTAACTGTAGCCTTTAGTTTAAAATCCAATCTGTCTGATATGAGAATTGCTACCCCAGCTTTCTTTTGAGTTCCATTGGCATTAAAGAAGGTATTCCATCCCTTTACTTTCAGTCTGAATGTATCTTGAGGTTCAAAATGAGTCTCTTGTAGACAGCAAATGGATGGGTCATGTCTTTTTTCCAATCTGCAACCCTGTGGCATTTTATGGGAGCATCTAGGCCATTTACATTGAGACTGATTATTGAGAGATATGATTTTAATGATGTCATGTTGCCAGGAAAGTCTTTGTTTCCATCGATTGTGACGTTCTGTTCTGCATCACTCTTGGGGCTTTTTTACTTTTATAGAATCCCCCTTAATATCTCCTGTAGGGCTGGTTTCATGGTTATCAAATTGGCCAATGACTGGCGATTCTGGAAGGTCTTTATTTCTCCATCCATTCTGAATGACAGCCTTGCTGGGTAGAGGATCCTTGGCTGCATGTTTTTCTCTGAAAGAGCTTTAAAAATGCCCCCTCCCAAGTCTTTCTCTCATCCCAGGTCTCTGTAGACAGGTCTGACGTAATTCTGATACCTTTGCTTTGGGACGTGAGAAATTTCTTTGCCCTGGCTGCTTTCAATACTGTATCCTTGGATCTAATATTTGCGAATTGCACTATGACGCGAATGTTTGTTTCCCTTGCTAGATTAGGGAAGTTTTCAGCTACAATTTGTTCAAATATCTCTTCTACACCTCTGTTTTTCTCCACCCCCTCGGGGATGCCGATGATTCTGACATTTATCTCTTCTACACCTCTGTTTTTCTCCACCCCCTCGGGGATGCCGATGATTCTGACATTGGATCGTTTCATTGAGTCAGTGATCTCCCATAACCTATATTCGTGGGCGTGTATTTTTTTAAGTCCTGATTCTATTTTTGCTTTTTCTTCTACTAACCCGTCCTCCAATTCACTAATACGTTCTTCTGCCTCAGTGACCCTGGCCTTCAGAACCTCTAGTTTTGACTGCATTTAGCTCATAGAATTTTTAATTTCTCCCATATTCACTCTCATTTCCGCCCTTAGAGATTCTACATTCTCATTAACATTTTCATTAATATGTTTTTCAAGTCTACACATCATCTTGACCATTGTTACTCTGAATTCCATTTCTGATAATTTGGTTATATCCATATCCTAGTTCTGTGGCAGAGGCCACAGACTCATTGTCTTTTCTTCGCTTGGGGGGTCTTCTCCTTCTCGTCATTCTGATGAGGAGAGGTTGCAGGGTTGTTCAGAGCCCAAATTATTGACCAGGACCCAGGCCATGTGCCCTTGTTTTATAGGGATCTTATTGGATGTGGGCTTCTTTTTTTTTTTTAAAGATTTTATTTATTTATGTGACAGAGAGACAGCCAGCGAGAGAGGGAACACAAGCAAGGGAGTGTGAGAGGAAGAAGAAGGCTCTCAGCAGAGGAGCCTGACGCGGGACTCGTTTCCGGGAAGCTGGGATCACGCCCTGAGCTGAAGACAGATGCTTAATGACTGTGCCACCTAGGAGCCCCGGGTTGTGGGCTTCTTGATTTTTCAGCCTGCCTTCTGGGGGAGGGGTCTGCCGTGCCCATACTCAGGCAGCCGTTTGGGTAGAGTCTCCATGTCCCCTGCGAGGGGGGATGGGGATGAGCACACTGTGAGCCAGTATTTCCAGGCATTTGTTCTCTGCTCGCTTTCCCTGGCAGTTTGCTGTGCCTCTTCTGAGAGTCAGAGCAGCAGTAGCCGAATCTCAGCCTCGTCTCAGAACAGAGGGATCACAGACCATTCTTTACTGATGTTCTGGCCACTTTAACTCTGTTTCTGTTGGTGCTGCTCAACTGCAGTGCCCCGTGATGTGCACCCCACATCCGGCATCCCAGCCCTCACTTCCAGGGCCAGCGTGTCTCTGTCCTTTGTGTTTCTAACACCGCCAGCCGCCAGCCACCCCCCGTGCACTCCCGGAGCTCCCGGTCTCAGTCTGTTTCCAGTGAGCACACCGGAGTTCCGGAGTTCCGTGAGAAGTCTGGTGGCACGTGTTCCCCGGCTCACGGTCTCAGTCTGCTGTCTCGTGGGTGCTGTCTGCGAGTCCGCCCACTCCCCCGTGCAGGTGGCTACTGCTTCCCGGTGCCCAAATGTAATGGCTCCCTTCCCCTTCCGTTTATCTTCCTATATTTGTGTGCGGTTTCACGGCTCCCCACGTCGTACCTCAATACTCAGTGCTGGAGATGTTCATTTGTAGAGATCCCGATGTATCTTCCTGCATCTCAGGCTGATTCCGTGGATGTTCAGGCTGGTCTGGTACCTATCCAACTCGACTCAGGGGACAGGCTGAAAAAGGGGTCCCCTACTCCTTTGCCATCTTAACTCCCTCCCATCAGATCCTCTCTTGAATTTGGTATTGAGGGAGGCAGATGAGGGCCCTGAAAAACAGAGGAAAAATTTTGATTATGGGTGCTGCCTTGAGCAGTAGAAAAAGGTAAAGTAATTTGATAATGGTGATCATGACATCACCACAATGCTATAACATTTGATTGGCAGAAGCAACAGATACCAAATTCTAAGAGGAAGTTTTATTAGAGGTGTGGATAATCTATGTCTCTTGTCAGGCTGCTAGAGCTATTGTTGTATCCTGTATATGTAATGATTTCAGTTACCTATGAGGCCTGGCTGTGTGCTTATCAAAATGGTGTCCAGGGGCGCCTGGGTGGCACAGTGGTTAAGCATCTGCCTTTGGCTCAGGGCGTGATCCCGGTGTTATGGGCTCGAGCCCCACATCAGGCTCTCTCGTCCAGGGGCGCCTGCTTCCTCTCCCACTCCCCCTGCTTGTGTTCCCTCTCTCACTGGCTGTCTCTCTCTGTCAAATAAATAAATAAAAAATCTTTAAAAAAAATGGTGTCCTGACCCCTGTATTTCTTTATATATCTCTATAATAAATCTTCCTTAATAGACATGATCTGTGTTCCTTGCAAGTGGAAAGAACTTAGAAGAAATATTTTGTTGTGAATTTTTTCATAATAATATTTTTATTATATTATTCACCATATAGTACATCCCTGGTTTTTGATGTAAAGTTCAATGATTCATTGGTTGCGTATAACACCCAGTGCACCATGCAATATGTGCCCTTCTTACTACCCATCACCAGCCTATCCCATTCCTCCACCCCCCTCCCCTCTGAAGCCCTCAGTTTGTTTTTCAGAGTCCATAGTATTTTGTTGTGAATTTAAGCCCTGTCACTTACTTATTTTTTCATCTGTAAATTGGAATTTGTGAGGATTAAAATAGTTAATATATTCAAAACATTTAGAATAGTCCTTGGCATATAGCAAGTGCTCAAAAAGTGTTAACTATTACTATTATTACTTTGGGTAAGTAACAGCATCAGTTTCAGGTTTTTTTTTAAGATTTTGTTTTATTTATTTGACAGAGACAGCCAGTGAGAGAGGGAACACAAGCAGGGGGAGTGGGAGAAGAAGAAGCAGGCTCCTAGCAGAGGAGCCTGATGTGGGGCTCGATCCCAGAACGCTGGGATCACGTCCTGAGCCAAAGGCAGATGCTTAATGACTGTGCCACCCAGGCACCCCCAGTTTCAGTTTTCTTATCTCTAAAATAGGATTATACTCACCTCATGAGTTTGTTGGAAGGAATAAATAAAATAAGACTGCTAATTCTGTTCTGTTGATCTATTTTTGTTCCAGAACCTTACTGTTTTGTTCACTACAGATCGGTACCATAACTTGAAGACCAGAATTTTAATGACTCCAGCTTTCCTTTTCATTTTCAAGATTGTTTTGGCTATCTGGCATCTTTTGTGGTTCCCTACAAAGTTTATGATTGTTTGTTCTAGCTCTGTGAAAAGTTCTATTGGTATTTTGAAACATTTTGCATTAAATGTGTAAACTGCTTTGGGTAGTATAGACATTTTAACAATAGTTGTTCTTTCAATCCATGAGCATGGAATGTCTCCATTTCTTTGTGTCAACTTCAATGTCTTTCACCAATGTTTCATAGTTTTCAGAGTACAGGTTTTTCACCTCTTTGGTTAGGTTTATTCCTAGGTATCTTATTGTTTTTGGTGCAATTGTAAAAGGGTTTGATTCCTTAATTGCTCTTTATGCTACTTTGTTATCAGCGTATAGAAATGCAACAGATTTCTGAACACTGATTTTGTACCCTGCAACTTAACTGAATTTGTTTATCATTTCTAGAATTTTTTGGTGGAGTCTTTCAGATTTTCTGTACAGAGTATCATGTCATCTGCAAATAGTAAAATTTTATGCCTTCTTTGACAATTTTGTTGCCTTTTATTTCTTTTTGTCATCTGATTACTGTGGTTGACTTCTAGTACTATGTCAAATAACAGTGGTGAGAATGGACATCCTTATCTTGTTCCTGACCATAGAGGGAAAGATGTCAGTTTTTCCCCATTAAGGATGATATTAGCTGTGGGTTTTTCAAAGATGGCCTTTATTATGTTGAGGTATGTTCCCTCTATCCCTACTTTGTTAAGGGCTTTTATCAAGAATGGATGTTATACTTTGTCAAATACTTCTCCTGCATCTATTAAAATGATCATATGGTACTTATCCTTTCTTTTATTAATGTGGTGCAAATACTGAACTACCTTTGCAGCCCAGGAATAAATCCCACTTCATCGTGGTGAATGATTCTTTCAATGTGTTGTTCGATTCAGTTCGCTAGTAATTCAAAGAGAATTGTTGCATCCATGTTTATCAGGGATATTGGCCTATAGTTCTCTTTTCTCAGTGAGGTTTTTATCTTGTATAAAAAGGATTTTATTTATTTGAGAGAGAGAAGAGGGTGAGAGGGAGGGAGAGAGAGCAAGTGAGTGAGAGAGAATATGAGCAGGGAGAGGAGCAGAGGGAGAGGGACAGGCAGACTCCAAGCTGAGCCCAGAGCCTGACTCAGGGCTCAACCCCATGATCCTGAAATCATGACTTTAGCCAAAACCAAAAGTAAGAAGCTTAACTGACTGAGCCAACTGGGAGGCCCATGAAGTTTCATCCTTTAGTGAGGTGTTTTGACATCAAGGTAATGCTGGCCTCATAGGATGACTTTGGAGGTTTTCCTTCCATTTCTAGTTTTTGTGATAGTTTGAGAATAGGTATTAACCCTTCTTTAAATATTTGGTAGATTTTGCCTGTGAAGATATCTGGTCCTGGACTCTTGTTTTTGGGGAGTGTTTTGATTACTGACTCAATTTCTTTGCTAGTAATTCTTCTGTTTATATTTTCTATCTCTTCCTGTATCAGTTTTGGTAAGTTATGTTTCTAGGAATTTATGTATTTTTCTAGATTGACCAATATTTGGCATATAGTTTTTCGTAATATTGTCTTATAATTGTTTGTATTTCTATGGTTTGGGTTATAATTTCTCCTTCCTCATTTGTAATTTTATTTATTTGATTCCTCTCTCTCTCTCTCTTTTGATAAATCTGGCTAGAAGTTTATCACTTTTAGTGATTTCTTTCAAAGAACCAGAACCTGGTTTCACTGATCTGTTCTACTAGGTTTTTTGTTTTGTTTTGTTTTAGTTTCTATATAATTTATTTCTGCTCTAATCTTATTTCCTTCCTTCTACTTGTTTTGGGTTTTGTTTGTTTTATTTTTCTGGCTGCTTTAGGTGTAAGGTGAGGTTGTTTATTTGAGATTTTTCTACCTTCTTGAGGTAGGCCTATATTGCAATAAGTGTTCCTCTTAGAAAAGGTTTTGTTGTCTCCCAAAGATTTGAAACATTTTGTTTCCATTTTTATTCCTCTCTATGTAAGTTTTGGTTTCTTATTTGATTTCTTAGTTGAGCCATTCACTGTTTAGTAGCATGTTATTTACCCTTCATGTATTTGCGGTCTTTCCAGATTTTTTCTCCTGTTTGATTTCTATTTTCATAGTGTTGTGGTCAGAAATGGTGCATTGTATGACCTCAAGATTTTTGAATTTTTTTGTGACTTGTTTTGTGGCCTAATATGTGATCTAGTCTATAGAATATTCCATGCACACTGGAAAAGAATGTGTATTTTGCCTAGGATGAAATGTTCTGAATATTTGTTAAATCCATCTGATCCAATGTGCCATTCAAGCCATTGTTGCCTTGATTTTCTGTTTGGATGATCTATCCATTGATGTAAGTGGAATGTTAATGTCCCCTATTATTATATTACTACTGATTACTTCCTTTATGTCTTATTAACTACTTTATATATTTGGGTGCTCCCATATTGGGTGCATAAATATTTACAATTGTTATATTTTCTTGTTGGATTGTTCCCTCTATCGTTATTTAGTGTCCCTCTTTGTGTCTTGTTACCGTCTTTGTTTTAAAGTCTATTTTTTCTAATATAAGTATTGTGACCCTGGCTTTACTTTTATATCCATTTGTATGATAAATGTTTTTCCATCTCTTCACTTTCAATTACCATGTGTCTTTAGGTCTGAAATGAGTCTCTTGTAGACAGCTGGATCTTTCTTTATTAACCACTCCGTCATCCTATGTATTTTAATTGGACCATTTAGTCCATTTACAGTGATAGTAATTATTAATAGGTATGTACTTATTGCCTTTTTGTTGCTTATTTTCTGGTTGTTTTTGTAGTGCTTCTTCTTCTTTTCTTTTCTTGCTACTTTCTGTGATGGTTTGCTGGCTTTCTTTAGTGAGATACTTGGATTTCTTTCTCTTTGTTTTTTGCATATCTATTACTAGTATTTAAACCATTCAGTTTAAATATAACAACCTATGTGTACAGCAGTCTATATTAAGTTCATGGTCACTTAAGTGTGAACCCATCATTTAGTGCCCCACACACACAACGTTTTAGGCATATGGTGTCATATCGTACATCCTTTAATTTTGTGAATGTCTTGACTGATTTTTATAGGTATACTTAATTTTACTGGTTTTGTTCTTCCTACTTTTTTTAAAAATTAAGTTCAACTAGCCAAAATATAGTATATCATTAGTTTTTGATGTAGTGTTCAACAATTCATTAGTTGCATATAACACCCAGTGCTCATCACATCATGTGCCCTCCTTAATACCCATTAGCCAGTTACTCTATCCCTCCACCCCACCCTCCCTTCTGCAACCCTCAATTCGTTTTCTGGAGTCCATGGTCTCTCATAGTTTGTTTCCATCTCTGATTTCTTCCCATTCAGTTTTCCCTCACTTGCCCTATGGTCCTCTGTGCTATTCCTTATATTCCACATATGAGTGAAACCATATGATAATTGTCATTCTCTGCTTAACTTATTTAACTTAGCATAATTCCCTCCAGTTCCATCCATGTTGATGCAAATGGTAGGTATTCATCCTTTCTCATGGCCAGTATTCCATTGTATATATGAACTACATCTTCTTTATACATTCATCTGTTGAAGGACATCTTGGCTCCTTCCACAGTTTGGCTATTGTGGACATTGCTGCTATGAACATGCTATGCATGTGCCCCTTCTCTTCACTACATCTGTATCTTTGGGGTAAATACCTAGTAGTGCAATTGCTGGGTCATAGGGTAGCTCTATTTTTAACATCTTGAGGAGCCTCCATCCTGTTTTCCAGAGTGGCTGTACCAGCTTGCATTCCCACCAACAGTGTAAGAGGGGTCCCCTTTCTCCACATCCTTGCCAACATTTGTTGTTTCCTGGTTTGTTAATTTTTGCCATTCTAACTGGTGTAAGGTGGTGGTATCTCATTGTGGTTTTGATTTGCACTTTCCTGATGGCAAGTGATGTGAAGCATTTTTTCATGTGTCTGTTAGCCATTTATATGTCTTCATTGGAGAAGAGTCTGTTCATGTCTTCTGCCCATTTCCTGATGGATTGTTTTTTTAGATGTTGAGTTTGAGAAGTTTTTTATAGATCTTGGATATCAGCCCTTTATCTGTTATATCATTTGCAAATTTCTTCTCCCATTCTGTAGGTTGCCTTTTAGTTTTGTTGACTGTTTCCTTTGCTTCCTACTTTTTAAAATTACACTTATGGTATTTCCTTTGCACCAAAAAGTTTCCTTTAAGGAGGTATTTAGAGAGCTTGGAAAGATGGTAGTGTAGAAGGACACTTAGATCTCCCCATCTCAAGTAGATATCATCCAAATCCAAATCAATAAACTGAAGAGCAATCCAAAGACTGGTAGAATAAAATTTCACAAATAAATATGGATAAAATTCTTCATCTGAAATATTAGGAAGGTCAGAAAAGTGGAGGGTGGTTGCTGCACTAGGAGAGGGCAGAGAAATAGGCCTTCACACTCGAGAGCTCACATGGGGAAGACTAATTCCCCTAATGTTTGACTTTGAAAACCAGTGGGGCTGAATTCCTTGAGTTTTTAAAACCAGTGGGACTTGGAGCCTGGAGCTTTAAAAGGTAGGTGACTCAGTACCAGGCGAGCTAGGAGAACCAGTGGTAGCTGGGCCCCCACACTTATGAGACAGCAGCATGAAAGGAGAGGCAACATAAAAATGGCAGTTTACACAACCCAAGCAGCGAATGCGAGACAGATCTGTTCACACTGATTTCGAGTGTGTTGGCAGACTTCTCTGAAACCCATGGAACTAGCAGGTGCCATTTTCCTCCCCCATGCCCAGCATAAACAGAGTCACCTGTGGGAGATGGTGTTGCACAGACACTTGCTATATTACCTCTTAGCATTGTACCATGCTTACAAGTTCTGCTGATGACTCAGCCACTGCATACCTGCTAGCCTCAACCCTGGGTTGAGGGCAAAACCACACACTGCCAGCCACCATCTTGTACTAGGACCAGCCATGCCCAGCTATCACCATGCACCATGCTCAGGCTCATACTCATGGCCACCCCAGCACACAGTCCCCAGCTGTCACAGCACTTCTGGAGATCCAGCACGGAACTGGTGGCCCAGTGCATTTTTGTAACACTCTGCCTCACTCCCAAGTTCCCATGCAGGCATGCTCCTCAGAACTGTCCTGCCTGTGTCCCACCAGCACCACAGAAAGCAAGTACAACCCAAAACAGAGAGAATCAGTACAGAATACGGCACTGAAAGGAAAAGTGACTCAGACACAAGAGCAAGGTATAGACACACATAGGATACTCTCCTGAAGTGACAGGTTCTGGTAAATAGGGGACACTGACTGCAGGGCCTTACAGGATATCTTCCTCATAACGTCACTACTTTCAAGAGCAGAAGACATAGCTGATTTTCTTAACACAAGGAAACAGTAACAGAAAGGCAGACAAAATGAGAGACAGAGAAATGTATTCCAAATGAAAGAACAGGAAAAGGTCACATCAAGAGATCTAAGCAACACAGATATAAGTAACATACCTGAGAGAGAATTCAAAGCACTGATCATAAGGATACTCACTGGACTTGAGAAAAGAATGGAAGACATAAGTGAGAACCATAACACAGAGAAAATGAATAACATAGCAGAGATAAAAGGCTCAATAAACAAAATGAGAAACATGCTTGATAGAATGAACAGCAGGCCAGAAGATGCAGAAGAATGACTAAAGGAACTTGAAGACAAAGTAATGGAAAGTAATCAAGCCAAAAAAAAAAAGAGAGAGAGAGAGAGAGAAAGAAAAGAATTATACAAAATAAGAAGAGACTTGGGAACTCAGTGACTCCATGAAATGTTGTAATATTTGTATTATAGGAATCCTAGAATGAGAAGAGAGAGAACAAGGAGAAGGAAATTTACTTGAAGATAAAATAGCTGAAATCTTCCCTAAAAGGGGAAAGAAACAAATATTGCGATGAAGGAGGCACAGAAAACTCCCATCAAAATGAACAAAAGCAAACCCACACTGACATATTGTGATTAAACTGACAAAATATAGTGAGAAGGAAAAAATATTAAAAGCAGAAAAAAAAGGAACTCAGTAACTTACAAGGTAAAACCCATAAGTTTAGCAGATTTTTCAAAAGAAACATTGCAAGTCAGAAGGGAGTGGCGTGATATACACAAAGTACTGCATGGGGAAAATCTGAAGTGATGAATAGTTTAACAGCAAGGCTATAATCCAGAGTAGGAGACATAAAGTTTCTCAGAAAAACAAAAACTAAAGGAGTTCATGACCACTAAACCAGCCCAATAAGAAATATTAAAGGGGGCACGTTGGGTGGAAAGGAGAAACCCAAAGTGACAGTATAAAGGTAAGAAACACGAAATCAATAAAAATGAATATTTCTGTAAAAAATTAGGGAACTCACAAAAAACACAATATAAAATATAACAACATATACCTAAAACATGGGGAGGAGAAGAGTAAAGAATGGGTTCAAACATAAACAATCATCAACTTAATATAGACTGCTATATGTAGAAGAAGTTGTATATAAACCTAATGATAATCATATATTGAAAACCACTGATAAGTAAAGAGTAAAGAGAAAGAAATCCAAATATATCACTAAAGAAAATTAGCAAACCATGAAAGAGAGAAAGACAAGAAGGAATGAGAGAAAATCCTCACAACCACAAAGCAAGAAACAAAATGGCAATAAATACATATATAGCAATAATTACATTGAATGTAGATGGACTTAACACTCCAAGCAAAAGACACAGGATGACAGAATGGATGAATAAGTAAGACCCAAATCTGTGCTACCTACAAGAGACTCATTTAAGACTGAAAGATACCTACTGACTGAAGGTGAGGGAATGGAAGAACATTTATCATGCAAATGCATGTTACAGAAAGTCAGAGTAGCAATAATTACATCAGACAAACAGACTTTAAAACACAGACTGCAAAAAGAGACAAAGAAGGAAAACATATAAAAATAAAGGAGACCATCCAACAAGAAAATATAACAATTATAAATATATATGCACCCCACATAGTACCAAAATACATAAAACAGTTCATAACAAACACAAAGTAACTAATCAATATAACACAATGACAGTAAGAAGGTATTAACACCCCACTCACATCAATGGACAGATCATCTAAACAGAAAATCAATAAGGAAACAATGGCTTTGAATGACACACTTGGAAAGATGGATTTACCAGATATATTGAGAACATTTCATCCTAAAACAGAGGTACAAACATTCTTTCAAGTGCAAATGGAATATTCTCCAGAATAGATCACATATTACCCCACAAAATCAGTGTCAACAAATACAAGATCAAAGTCATATCATGCATATTTTCCAGCAACAATGCTATGAAACTACAAGTCAACCATAAGAAAAAAATCTGAAAAGACCAAAAATACATGGAGGTTAAATAACATGCAACTGAACAATGAATGGGTCAATCAGGAAATAAAGGAATAAATGAAAACTACATGGAAATAAATGAAAATGAAAACACAATGGTCCAAAACCTTTAGGACGCAGAAAAAGCACTTCCAGGAAGAAAGTTTACAGTAATACAGGACTATCTCAAGTAGCAAGAAAAATCTCAAATAGACAACCTAACCTTATACCTAAAGGAGCTACAAAAACAACAACAAACAAAACCTAAAACTAGAAGAAAGAAGGAAATAATAAAGGTTAGAGTAGAATAATGATATAGAATATAAAACACAATAGCTTAGATCAATGCAACCAGGAGCAGTTTCTTTGAAAAAATACCAAGGAAATTGATGAACATCTAGCTAGAGTTATCAAGAAAAGGGAGAGAGAGAGAGAGGACTCAAATAAACAAAATCACAAATGAGAGAGGAGATATAACAAGAAAAAACCATGGAAATAGAAACATTTATGAGAATACTATAAAAAAAAACTATATGCCAAAAAATTGAACAACCTAGTAGAAATGGATAAATTCATAGAAACATGAACAAAACCAAACAGAAAGAAATAGAAAATTTGAATACAATGATAACCAGCAAAGAAATTGAATTAGTAACCAAAAATCTACCAACAAACAAAAGTTCAGGGCCAGATGGCTTTTCAGGGGAATTCTACCAAACATTTAAAGAAGGATTAATACCTATGCTTCTCAAACCATTCAAAAAATTGAAAAGTAAAGAAAATGTCTAAACACATTTGATGAGGTCAGCATTATCCTGATACTAAAACTGAATAAAGACAGAACTAAGGAAGAGACCTACAGGCCAATATCCCTGATGAACATGGATGCAAAAATCTTGAAAAAATACTACCAAAATGAATTTAACAATACATTAAGTAAAATCATTTATGATGACCAAGTAGGATTTGTTCCTGGGTTGCATGGGTGGTTCAATACTTGCAAATAAATCAATGGGATACATCACATCAATAAAAGGGCAAGAACCATCTGATTATTTTAATAAATGCAGAAAAAGCATTTGACAAAGTACAATAGTCATTCATGATAAAAGCCCTCAAAAAAGTAGGTTTAGAGGGAACATACATCAACATAGTAAAGGCCATATATGAAAAACCCAAAGCTAACATCATCCTCAATGAGTAAAACTGATAGATTTTCCCCTAAGGTCAGGAACAAGACAAGGATGTCCACTCTCACCACTTTAATTCAACATAGTATTAGAAGTCATAACCAAAGCAATCGGCAAACAAAAAGAAATAAAAGGAATCCAAATCAGCAAGTAAGAAGTAAAATTTTCACTATTTGCAGATGACAGGATACTCTATATGGAAAACCCGAAAGACTCCACCAAAAAAAACAAAACAAAACAAAGCAAAAAAAACCAAAACAAACAAAAAAACCCACAACAACCTAGAACTGATACACGAATTCAGTTAAGTCACAAGATATAAAATCAATGTTCAGAAATCTGTTGCATTTCTATACAACAATAATGAAGCAACATAAAGAGAAATTAAGAAAACAGTCCCATGTACTATTTTACCCAAATCAGTAAGACACCTAGGAATGAACCTAATGAAAGAGATGAAAGACCAGTACTCTGACAACTATACAGCACTGATGAAAGAAATTGAAGATGAGACAAAGCAGTGAAAAGACATTCCATGCTCACAGATCAGAAGAACAAGTATTGTTCAACTATCTATACTATCCAAAACAATCTACACATTTAATGTAATCCCTTTCAAAATACCAACAGCATTTTTCACAGAGCTAGAACAAACAATCCTAAAATTTGAATGGAACCATAAAAGACCCTGAACAGTCAAAGCAATCTTGAAAAATAAATCCAAAGCTGGAAGCATCATGCTCTGGTCTTCAGATATATTACAAGGCTGTAGTAATCAAGACAGTACAGTACTGGCACAAAAACAGACACATAGATCAATGCAACAGAATAGAAAATCCAGAAATAAAGCCACAAATGTATGGTTAATCTTTGACGAAGTAGGACAGAATATTCCATGAGAAAAAGACAGTATCTTCAACAAATGGTGCTGGGAAAACTGGACAGCAATGTGTAAAAAACCAAAACTGGACCACTTTGTTACACCATTCACAAAAATAAACTCAAAATTGATTAAAGACCTAAACATGAGGCCTGGAACCATAAAAATCCTAGAGAGAACACAGGCAGTAACCTCTTTGACATTCACCATAGCAACTTCTTTCTAGACATGTCTCCTGAGGCAAGGGAAACAAAAGCAAAAGTAAACTATTGGGACTATATCACAATAAAAAGCTTCCACACAGCCAAGGAAACAATCAATAAAACTAAAAGGCAACCTACAGAATGGGCGAAAATATTTGCAAATGGCATATCTGTTAAAGTGTTAGTATCTAAAATATATAAAGAACTTATAAAACTCAACACCCATAAAACAAATAATCCAATTAAAAATGGGCATAAGACATGATCAGACATTTCTCCAAAGAAGACATACAGATGGCCAACAGAAATATGAAAAGATGTTTATGATCTTACAGAGAAATTCAAATCAAAACTATGAGATATCACCTCACACCTATCAGAATAGCTCAAATCAACAACACAAGAAAAAAACAGGTGTTAGTGAGGATGTGGAGAAAAGGGAACATTTGAGCACTGTTGGTGGGAATCCAAACTGTTTCAGCCACTCTGGAAAAGAGTACGGACCTTCCTCAAAATGTTAAAAATAGAACTACCTTTTGATCTAGCAATTGCATTACTGGGTATTTATCCAAAGAATACAAAAACACTAATTCAAAGGGATATTTGCACCCTTATGTTTATGGCAGCATTATTTACAACAACCAAATTATGGAAACAGCCCATGTGTCCATCGATTGATGAATAGATACAGAAAGAATGGTGTGTATATACAATGGAATACTATTGAACCATTAAAAAGAATAAAATCTTGTCATTTGCAAATACGTGTATGGAGCTAAAGAGTATGATGCTAAAGGATATAAGTCAGAGAAAGACAGATACCATATGATTTTACTTATATGTGGAATATAAGAAAGAAAATTAACAAGCAAAGGGAAAAGGAGAGAGAGAGAGAGAAAGACAAACTAAGAAACAGAGTTTTAACTATAGAAAAGAAATCTATGGTTACTAGAAGGGAGGTCAGTGGGGTGTTGGTTTAAACAGGTGATGGGAATTAGGGAGTGCACTTGCCCTGATGATCACTGGGTGATGTATGGAACTGTTGAATCACTATATTGTATACCTGAAACTAATGTAATACTGTATGTTAACTAACTGGAACTAAAATAAAAACAAGTTTCCTTTAACATTTCTTGCTGGACTGGTTTTCTGGTCATAAATTCTTTTAAATTTGTTTTCTGGGAAACTCTATACTTCCTTCTATTCTAAATGATAACTTTGCTGTATAGAGTATTCTTGTTGTAGGTATTTTCTCCCAAACACACTGTATATATCATGCCAATTCTTTCTGGTGTGCACAGTTTCTGCTGAAAAATCAGCTTAAAGCCTTATGGGGCTTCCCTTGTTTATAACTGTTTTCCTTACTTTTGCTTCTTTTAAAATTCTCTCTTCACCACTACTTTTTTTCATTTTAATTACTACATGTCTTCTTGTGGCCCTCTTTGGGTTGGTTTCATTCAGAGCCCTCTGTGCCTCATGGATCTGGGTATCTCTTTCCTTCCACAAATGCAGGAACTTTTCAGATATTATAACTTCAAATAAGTTTTCTTTCCCCTTTACTTTCTTTTTTTCTTTTTCTTTTTCCTTCTGGGATCCTTCTAAAGTAAATGCCATTACACTTGTATGATGTCACTGAGTTCCCCTAAGTCTATTTCTATTTCTATTTTTTTCTTCTTTCTTGTTCAGCTTCTTTCCATTACTGTGTCCTCTAGGTCACTGATTTGTTCTTCTGGTTCCCCTAGTCTACTATTTATTCTCTCTGATGTATTTTTTTTTCATTTCAGTGTTTGAGTTCTTATCTCTGGTTGGTTCTTTTTTAGGTTTTCTATCTCTTGAAAGTCTTACTGTGGTCCTCCACTCTTCTTAAGTCCAGTGAGTATCTTTACGACCATTACTTTGAATTCTTCATCATGCATATTACTTATTTCTGTTTTGTCTAGTACTCTTGCTGTGATTTTGGTCTGCCTTTCATTTGGGACATATTCCTTTGTCTCCTAATTCTGTCTCTCTGTGTCTATTTCTGTGTTAGGAAAGAAAGATACATCTGCCTTTATAAGTAGTGGCCTTGTGAAGAATAGGTCCTATGGTGCACTATAGTGCAATGTCCCCTTTTCACCAAAATCTTCCACTTCAGCTGTGTCTCGTGTGTGTGTGTGTGTGTGTGTGTGTGTGTGTGTGTGTGTGTGTGTACCCTACTGATGTGGCTGAGCTGTTTTTTGTCTTCAGTTCAGTTGTCTGTAATAGCTCTTTGCCTGTTGTGGGCAGGGTTTGGTTCCTGTGTTGTTATTGAGCTAGTCTGGGGCCACCTTGGGTTTGAGTTGTATCAAATCAGTCATTTGCTAGCAATACAGTAGCACAAAACTGCAGGGTGCTTTCCCCATATTGTCCCCTAGGAAGCATTCATTGGTGGTCAGGGCCTGTAGTCAGACTAGATGTCTCCTTCCAGCCCACTTCTGGGGCTGCATTTGGACTGGTGTATATGGTTATCTTCACCTCTCCAGAGCAGGAGTCACTTTGGAATTGTTCTGGAACCTGTCCAGGCTGCTTGCACACTCCCAGGCTTGTGGCTTTTTAGATAGGGTCCTGCCAAAGGTGTATTGCAGGAGAACATAAGGGTGGGGTATGTGCTGTTACCAAGGTTTGCATAGGTCTTGTGTGGGAGGGGATCTAGAGCCAACTTAGAAAACTGCCAAAATACTAAAGGCAAGTCTGTGGGAGAGTGCTTAGATGGTGAGTGTTGCCATCATGGTCTGTGACAGTTAGCTGCAGTAGTGAAGGAGGCCATACCCAGAAGAGTACAGGGGTAGGGCACAGAGTGTTACCATTTTACACAGGTCTGCTATGGGAGGAGGACTGGAGGTGAGGCCTGGCTGGAGGGGGTGTTTCCAAAGTAGAACATGAGTATGGGGTATGGGATGTGCTGTTAGCAAGTTAGGTGGAAAGTGTTGGTGCTATGCTGGTTCTCCTAGGTGTTCTTGTGTCTAGGCTGGGGGGTTGAGGAGGAAAATGGTTCCTGCTAACTCTTTTGTTCCTGGAGAGGTCTCCCGAAGATCCCTGCCCCTCCAGCACCTGCTCTATTAGTAAATCTTCTTTCCATATACCCCAGGAAACTGCTGCATGTCTGCATTGTTATTGGTTGTGCTTTGTCTTTAAAGTGAAGGACACAGTTTTTTTTTGACACTCCCAGCTCTCCCAGAGCTGAGTCTGCTAATCTGGCAATTTCCAGGTGTTAAGCCCTGTTGATTGTAAGAACTTGCGAAATAGGCCCCTCTGGTTTTCAAAGCCAAATGTTACAGAGATCCACATTTCCCATGTAAGTTCCCCATGTCTGGGGTGTATGGTGTAATGGCCTGTTCTCTGCTCTCTCCACTCCTGCCTATCCCTCCCTCATGTGGACAGTCCCATGGGTCCATTCAGATCCTGACCATGTCTCCACTCTTCCTATGCAATTCAGTGTGGGCTCTTCTCTACGTTTAGCTTGGAGGTCTGTTCTGCCCCTCTTCACTTCATTTTCTGGGTTATTTACTCTGATGTGGGTGTTATCTAGTTGTATCCATGGGACCACATGAGCTGAGAATATTCCTACTCTCTCATCTTCCCTCTTTTTCTTGTGTTTTAATTTCTTGATTCAAGTGAAATTAGCATAGTGTTATACTAGTTTCAGGAATATAATGATTCAACAACAGAATACAATTTTCCTGCTCTTCAAGATAAGTGTACTCTTAATCCCTCTTATCTGTTTCACACATTACCTAACCACCTACCATCTGGCAAACAGTTTATTTTCTGCATTTTCTTTTTTTATAATAATTTTCATTATGTTATGTTAGTCACCATACAGTACATCCTTAGTTTTTGATGTAAAGTTCCATGATTCATTATTTGCGTATAACACCCAGTGCACCATGCAATACGTGCCCTCCTTAATACCCATCACCAGCCTATCCATTTTTAATTTAAATTCAATTAGCCAACATATATAGTACATCATTAATTTCAGATGTTGAGTACAAAAATTAATCAGTTGTGTATAATACCCAGTGCTCACCACATCACATGCCTTCCATAATGCCCATCACACACCTACCTAATCCCACCACCAACCTCCCCTCCAGCAACCCTCAGTTTGTTTCCTATAGTGAAGAGTCCCTCATGGTTTCTCTCCCTCTCTGATGACTTCCCATTCAGTTTTCCCTCCCTTCTCCTATGATCCTCTACACTGTTTCTTTTATTTCACATACGAATGAAACCAATAATTGTCTTTCTTTGACTTATTTTGCTCAGCGTAATACTCTCCAGTTCCATCCATGTCAATGTATATGGTAAATATGCATCTTGATGGCTGAGTAATTTTCCATTATATATGCATGCCACATCTTCTTTATCCATTCATCTGTCAATGGACATCTTGGCCCTTTCCACAGTTTGGCTATTAGGGACACTGCTTCTATAAACACTGGGGTGCAAGTACCCCTTTGGATCAATATAATTATATGTTGGGGGTAAATAGTAGAGCAATTGCTGGGTTGAAGGGTAGCTATATTTTTAGCTTCTTGAGGAACCTCCATACTGTTTTCCAGAGTGTCCATAGCACCTTGCATCCCCACCAACAGTGTAAGAGGGTTCCCCTTTCTCTGCATCCTCACCAACAATTGTTTCCTGACTTGTTAATTTTAGCCATTCTGACTGGTGTGAGGTGGTATCTCGTTGTGGTTTTGATTTGTATTTCTCTGATGCCAAGTGATATGGAACATTTTTTCATGTGTCTGTTGGCCATTTGTAATGTCTACTTTGGATTAATGTCTGTTCATGTCTTCTGCCCATTGCTTGACATGGTTATTTGTTTTTTGGGTGTTGAGTTTGAGAAGATCTTTATAGATCTGGGGTACTATACCATTATCTGATATGTCATTAGCAAATATCTTCTCACATTCTATAGTTTACCTTTAGTTTTGTTGACTGTTTCCTTTGCTGTGCAGAAACTTTTTTATCTTGATGACATCCCAGTAGTTCATTATTGCTTTTGTTTCCCTAGCCTTTGAAGATATATCTAGCAAGAAGTTGCTGCAGCCAAGGTCAAAGAGGATGTTGCCTGTGTTCTCCTCTAGGATTTTGATGGATTCCTGTCTCACATTGAGGTCTTCTATCCATTTTGACTTTATCTTTCTGTATGGTATAAAATAATGGTCCAGTTTCATTCTTCTACATGTGGCTAATTTTCCCAACACCATTTGTTGAATAGACTGACCTTTTTCCATTGGATAGTCTTTCCTGCTTTCTCTAACATTAGTTGACCATAGAGTTGTGGGTACATTTCTGGGTTCTCTATTCTGTTCCATTGATCTATGTGTCTGTTTTGTGCCAGTACCATGCTGTCTATGATCACAGTTTTGTATTATAGCTTGAAGTCATGCATTATGATGTCCCCAGCTTTGTTTTTTTTTTTCCAACACATCCCTGGCAATTCGGGGTCTTTTCTTGTTCCATACAAATTTTAGGTGTTTGTTCCAGCTCTGTGATAAATATCAATGGTATTTTGATAGGGATTGCACTGAAAGTGTAGATTGCCCTGGGCAGCATAGACATTTTCACAATATTTATTCTTCCAATCCATGGGCATGGAATGTTCCATCTTTTTGTGTCTTCCTAAATTTCTTTCATAAGTGGTCTTTAGTTTCTAGAGTATAGATCCTTTGCCTCATTGGTTATGTTTATTCGTAGGTATCTTATGGTTTTTGGAGCACCTGTAAATGGAATCGATTCCTTAATTTATTTTTCTTCAGTCACATTGTTAGGGTATATAAATACAACTGATTTCTGTGCATTGATTTTGTATCCTGCCATGTTGCTGAATTGCTGTATGAGTTCTAGTAATTTATCGGTGGAGTCTTTTGGGTTTTCCACAATTATCACGTCATCTGCAATGAGAAAGAATTTGACTTCTTCTTTGCCAATTTGAATGTCTTTTATTTCTTTCTGTTGTCTGATGCTATTGGCTAGAATCTTGAGTACTTTGGCATCCATGTTAATCAGGGATACTGGTCTGTAATTCTCCTTTTTGACGGTGTCTTTTGATCAGGGTAATGCTGGCCTCATAGAATGAGTTTGGAGGTTTTCCTTCTGTTTCTATTTTTTGGAAGAACTTCAGTAGAACAGATATTATTTCTTCTTTAAATGCTTGCTTCCCCTGGGAAGCCATCCAGCCCTGGACTCGTTTTTTGGGAGGTTTTTGATTACTGCTTCAATTTCCTTGTTGGTAATGGGTCATTCAGTTTTTCTATTTCTTCCTGTTTCAGTTGTGGTAGTTTATAATTTTCCAGGAAGGCATCAATTTCTTCCAGACTGCCTAATTTGATGGCATATAGTTGCTCATAATATGGTCTTAAAATTGTACTTCCTTCCTATTGGTCATGTTCTCTCCTCTTTCATTCATGATTTTATTAATCCAGGTCCTTTCTCTTTTCTTTTGGATAAGTCTGGCCAGAGGTTTATCAATCTTATTAGTTCTAAGGACCAGCTTCTAGATTCATTGATCTCTTCTACTGTTCCTTTGGTTTCAGTTTCATTGATTTCTGTTCTAATCTTTATAATTTCTCTTCTTCTGCTTGGTTAAGGCTTTATTTGCTGCTCTTTCTTCAGCTCCTTTGGATGTAAAGTTAGCTTGTGTATTTGAGACTTTCTAATTTTTTGAGAAAGGCTTGCATTGCTATGCACATCCCTCTTAGGAGCACCTTTGAACCATTGTGTTTCAGTTTCATTTGTTTCCATTTTTTAAATTTTTTTCTTTAATTTCCTGGTTGACCTATTCATTCTTTAGTAGGATACTCTTTTACCTCCAAGTGTTTGAGTTCCTTCCAAATTTAATCTTATGATTGAGTTCAAGTTTAAAGCATTATGATCTGAAAATATGCAGGGAATAATCTCAGTATCTTAGTAATGGTTGAATCTTGATTTGTGACCCAGTATGTGATCTATTCTGGAGACTGTTGCATGTCCATTTGAGAAAAATGTGTATTCTCTAGCTTTAGGATGGAATGCTCCATATGTATCAGTGATGTCTATTTGGTCTAGTGTGTCATTCAAAGCCCTTCTTTCCTTGTTGATGTTCTGCTTAGATGGTCTCTCCATTGCTGGGAGTGGGGTGTTGAAGTCCCCTACTATTATTGTACCACTATCAATGTGTTTCTTTATGCTTGTTATTAATTGGTTTATATAATTGGCTGCTCCCAAGTTAGGAGCATATATATATAACTGTTAGATCTTCTTTTTGGAAACACACTTTAGTATGATATAGTGTACCTCTTCATCCTTTACTACAGTCTTTGTTTTAAAATCTAATTTGTCTGATATGAGGATTGCTACCCCAGGTTTCTTTTGAGGTCCATTAGCATGATAAGTGGTTCTCCACCCCCTCACTTTCAATCTAGTGCTGTCTTTAGGTCTAAAATGAGTCTCTTATAACGTCATATGGATGGGTCTTGCTTTTTTATCCAATCTGATACCCTGTGTCTTTTGATTGGAGCATTTAGCCCATTTACATTCAGAGTAACTAGTGAAAGACATAAATTTAGTGCCGTCGTATTACTTATAAAGTCCCTATTTCTGTAGATTGTCTCTGCTTCTTTTTGGTCTCTGTTACTTTTGGGCTGTCTCTTTGCTTACAGGATCCCCTATAATATTTCTTGCAGGGATGGTGTAGTGATCACAAATTCTATTAGTTTCTGTTTTTCCTGGAAGCTCTTTATCTCTCTATCCATTCTGAATGACAGCCTTGGTGGATAAAGTATTCTTGGCTTCATGTTTTTCTCATTCAGTATCCTGAAAATATCATGGAAGCCCAAAGGCCTGCCAGGTCTCTGGGGATAGGTCTGTTTCCAGGGTAATGTTCCTACCCCTGTAGGTTAAGGAGTTTGTGTCTTGAGCTGCTTCCAGGATTTTCTCTTTATCTCTGAAATTCTCAAGCTTCACTATTATATGTTGGGGTGTTAATCTATTTTTATTGATTTTGAAGGTGGTTGTCTTTACCTCCTGGAATTGAATGTTTGTTTCCTCCCCCTAAAGTAGGGAAATTCTCAGCTATGATTTGCTCAAATATACCTTCTGTCCCTCTGTTTCTCTCTTTCTTCTTCCTCTGGGACCCAATAAGTCTAATATTGTTTTGCTTTATGGTATCACTGATTTCTTGAAGCCTCCCCTCATCATCCATTAGTTGTTTTTCTCTCTTTTCCTCAGCTTCCTTCCTTTCCATCATCTTGACTTATATGTCATTGACTCTTCTCCATCATTTGCCCTTGCTGTTAGAGCATCCATTTTAGACTACGTCTCAGTTAAAGCATTTTTAATTTTGGCCTGATTAGATTTTATTTCTGCACTAAGAGATTCTCTAGTGTCTTTTATGCTTTTTGCAAGCCCAGCTAGTAACTTTATAATCATTAACCTGAATTCCAGCTCTGACATTTTACTTATATCCATATGGATTAGATCTGTGGCAGATGGTATTACCTTTGGTTCTTTATTTTGTTGTGAATTACTCCTTCTAGTCATTTTGACCAGAGAAGAATGGATGAACAGGAGAACAAAATCAAAAATATCAACCATGACCCAAGCAAAATACCCACTAGACAAATCCAAAGAGGTCAGAAACCAAAACAGAAAGGAAAGGGAAAAAGAAGGGTAAAAAAGTATATAGCCACATACGTGGACAAAACGGTGATTCTCGTGGTCCTGGGTGTCTTTTGGTCTGTTAGAAGATACTAAATCCCAAAATTGTAAATAAAGCAAAACTTATATATATTATATATATCTATATCTATATATATACACATATATATACAAAAATAAAATTGAATACAGTGAAAAGAAGCCAAAAATGAAGAATATACCTATAATATGTAAATATGAAAATAAAAAAAGACTTAGAGTTGATAAAATAAGAAACTAATTGAAAAAAAAAATTTAAACTGAAAGACTAAAGACTCATGTGAAAAAACTTCTAATTCTATATACTATTTTCCCCTAGTGTAGGAGTTTTCTGGTTCTGAGTGATCTGTAAACTTGTATTCACCTGAGGATCCTGCTAGTCCTCTGGGGAGGGGCCTGTTGCACTGATTCTTGGGTGTCTTTGCCTGGGCGGAGTTCCACCACTCTCTGTCATGGGGCCGGTCTCAGTCTAAGCTGCTTCAGGTTGTTCTATGTGGCTTTTGTTCCCTAAAGGCTTTTCCTGCCACTTTAGAGGAATAAAAAAAAGTAAAAAATGGCAGCACCCCGATCTCCAGCCCTGAGCTGAATGATCACCACCCCCACCCACTCTTCAGTGAACCCTCAGGGAAAGGCAGTCAATCCCTTTCATGTGCATCAGATTCCTGCAGTGCATACCCACACTGATCATCCCAGGGGAGGAAGGGGTGTCTCACCATGGCCCCAGTGCTTGCTGGGCCCACTCTCAGGGAGCACTTGCATAATCATGCACGCACCCACACCACTCCTCCTGGGAGAAGGAACCAGCTTTTGTAGAGGTTGTTGCTTGCTGGACCCCTGCTTGGAGAGTGGTCACCTGATGGTGCCACAATTCACTGTTTATGGCAACATCTGAGAGGCCACTCCAGGGCTTGCTAATTGTAGCTGACTTCCCCACACCAATGCTTGGGAACTGTGCTACATTCAGGCACTCCTGTTCTTTCTGTGACCCTGGGGATTCTGAGACCACATTGTCCCCCCCTAGGATTCTTCCCTGCTTTGCCACCTAAGCACCTTTCAGGCAGGGTTGTCCCTCATAGTAGCAGACTTCTAAAAGTTAAGCTTTTGTGCTCTGCTGCTATATCACTTTCTGGTAGCCAGCATACAGAGGCTCCCTCCCCCTACGGTTTAACTTCCAACATATCTCCTCAGATTCACGTCTGCACCTTCTACCTTGCAAAAAGTGGTCGCTCTTCTATTTGTAGAATTACAGCTTTCTTAGATCTCAGGTTGAATTCACAGGTGTTCAGAATGATTTGCTAGATATCTAGCTGAATTCAAGGGACCAGACGAAATGCAGGCCCCCTGCTCTTCCACCATCTTCCCTCCATCTCCCTCTACAATCAGCTACAGAGTCTTTCTGCCAGACTTCAGGTCATTTTGAGTTGGTTGCAGTGATGTGGTTACCATCTCAGTGTCTGTGGGACAAGGAGATCTTAGGATCCTCTTACTTTGATGTCTTCTCCTAAAATCCCATATGTGTTACTTTCCAATTATTAAATCACTTATCAAATTAAAAATAATTTATATTAACAAGGTAAGAGTTCACAGGTTGTGGAGCTGCTGGTCTAAGAATAAATTGTAAGAATGACATTTTTATTATAATAAATGATTCCAAAAGTGAAATTTGGTGTCTATCAGAGAGCAATTATTTTTAAAAGACAAATTCATTATGGCTGTTAAATAAAAGTATGAGAAGTCATATTTAGATCAGGATTGCTTTCATTTCTGGATTTAGGTAAGCTATATTCACAATTTAGCAACTTTTACTCAAATCAATAAAACAAAATCTACAATTCCCACCAATGAAAAATAAGAAAACTCTATTTCATAGATATTTTAGTCTATAATAATCTCTTCTATGGCTTCCCAGGATGTAACGATATAATCAAATAATATTACTCTTTAAGTAGAAAGAACAAAGCATCAATTATAACCAAAATGGAACATTATCACATTGAGGTCACACCATAGAGTCAAGTGCCAAAAAAGTTAAATAAGTTTAACCCAGTGTAGGAGTGCTGACAATATTGACTCCATCTTTGGCCCTCCATCTTGTTCATTATCCCGCAGTGACCTCCCTTGGGACTGTGTTCCAGGCCCCTTGAAGGTTAATGTATGCCCTGACCAGAATGCAAGAAGGTTTGCACTATTTCCTAAAGTTGTTTAGATAACTAGAAGAAATAACATAGTTTCTTCCTCTACCTCCCCTCTGGGGCACAAATGGCACTAGGACATCTGTTAAGTGTTAAAGACTTTGACCCACCACAATGCCCTCTGCACATCCCCTCATTCTCTGCAGTGCCTAGATCATCACTCACCCAATGGGTAATTTCTCATTTCATTAACCAATGAAAATAGTCTTCATTTATACCCATTCTCATGTATGGTAGGAGACATCACATATGAATGGTGACTACTCAGCAAAAATGAGTCTCCGTAATTGTACTCTGAATGTTTTCATGACTTACAATGGAAATATTTTCTGATTATATTTTCTCTTCAATAGAACTTCATAAAATACTAGAATTCTTTCATGGATAAATCATGCAGTAAGTAAGAAAGAATACCTAATTTACTTAACCTAGATTACTTGCTAAAATATAACTTGGTCACTTCTCCACATTGGAGAGTATTATATCCGAAAATTGCAGGCACATGTTAATTTATTTTATTTGAGTAACATACAGACATTCCTGAGGAGGTGGCTAGTAGTACGGCTGCCCATCAAATGTTTCTCCCCAAGGACCCAAGGATTCTGACCATCCACAGGCTAGTCTTCTTTACAATTTTATGACTTTTTTGTCCCCTCAATCTCTTATATTGTACTCCCAACTTCCATTGGGCTAGAAGTTATTTTCTGGGCTGGGCAAACCATTTTAATCTAACTTATTTATTTCTACTTCATTTCTTCCAGTTATTGAAGAGCTGTTTACATAAAAGATGAATACATTTAACCAGGACTTATGGTATTTGTAACTTGAGCTGGCTCAATTTTGTTTTCTTTGTTATTTTTTGTTGATTGGTTTATAAACAATTTTTTTAAGAATCCTGGACTATCAGCAATATTATGGAAAATGTAAACAATATTGGTGCCATGCAAATCAATATCCTTTTAAAATACAGATTAACAAAGGCTGAGTAAAAATAAAAGAATCATTAAATACGTGTTTCAATCTCATTTGAAAGTATGAAAGGTTAAATTTCTATGACAGTCTTAACAGTGATATTTAGGCAAAGAGAAAATTTTAAAAATGAGCAAACCTTAATTTCTTTGGTTTAAGGTTGCAGACTTTTTCTAGTTATATAGGAAAATTATCAAATTTTTTTTATTTTAAAAATTTCAAAAATACTCATTAGATTGCTGGGCAAAAATTCCAATAATACTCTAATTTAAAAGCTGGTATACAGATTCAAATCAACTACATTTCTGCTTGAAAAAGCAAAGACAAACACAAATAAAAAACACAAAAAGTAGCACTATTCACTGTATGGCCCTAATAAGGTGTTTTTGGTTAGGTATATACTAAGTAAATGTTTTCCCTGATTTTATTTTTATGCATTACATGTGAGTGCAGACTGAGATTTCAAATTACTTTGAATTAAAAAGAAACCAAAACCTTTATTCTATACTTTATTCTGTACAAGTACTTTCTTCCGTAGTACTTTGGTGTCAGATCTTTGAAGTAATTTTTAAGGAAGGTGTTTCATATGTAACAAGGTAATGGTAGCTTTGTCAAAGACGTCTAAAAAAAGAAAGGAAGGAAGGAAGGAAGGAAGGAAGGAAGGAAGGAAGGAGGAGAGGGAGAGAGAAAGAAAGAAAGAAAGAAAGAAAGAAAGAAAGAAAGAAAGAAAGAACAAAAGAAAATGTCACCTACACTTTTCAACACAATATACAAAACTATAAAATCTGTCAAGGAGGAAGCTTTCTGGAACTTCTTAAAGTATTGGAAAGTGCAGCAAGGCAAAAGAAAGTATTATGTACAAATAGTATTAAGCATTCTGTAATACATAGTGTTCTTAGTGTAATTAGAGTGAAAACTTATCTATATATACACACAAAATATTTTAGAAGCAAGTGAAGTAAAAAAAACTGTTCTCTAAATTACACTTGATCACATAGACAATCAAGTCTCTGTGATAGTTCATCCTGGAGAAAGCAAGTTTTATTTTTTTTCTTAAAGATTTTATTTATTTATGATTGAGAGAGAGCTAAAAAGAACATGAGCAGGGTGAGGGGAAGAGGGAGAAACAGACTCCCTGCTGAGCAGGGAGCCCAACGCAGGGCTCTATCCCAGGACTCCGGGATCATGACCTAAGCCAAAGACAGATGCTTAACCAACTGAGCCACCCAGGTGCCCGAGAAAGCAAGTTTTAAAAGTCACAGAGTTGTAACAAATATAAATCCTAATATTTTAAATGGCTCACATTTTAAATAAGATTTAAAATCTTGTCTCAAAAATTCATACAAAACCCAACATTAAGACTTTACTTTTTTAAACATTCTGGACCACATAGAGAACTTAATAGAGCAGAAGCTACAAAGGGAAGTATTTTTTTTCTTTCAAGATTTCATTTAAATTTTAGTTAGTTAACATATAGTGTAGTATTAGTTTTAGTGACAGAATTTAGTGATTCAGCACTTGCATACAACACCCAGTGCCCATTACAAGAAGTGCCCTCTTTAATGCCCATCACCCATTTATCCCATTCCCCCTCAAGCAACCCTCAGTTTGTTCCCTATTATTAAGAGTTTCTTATGGTTCAAAGTGGAGCAAATTCAATCTCTATATGAAATATGCATGCAAGTAGAAAATGTCCATCATAAAGGAGTTGAAACTAACCACATTTTGCTAATTTACGATGTCATACTATAGAAAAATACTCTTTATAAAATGTGTATATATTTACTTATATATAAATATAAATACATATATTTAATTCATATATCACATTCATACCAATCATGATAAAATCCAACTTCTCTACCTGTTCTGTGGAAGCAATACTTATACCAACAGAACCTGTCTGACCCTGTGGTAGTTCTATAGTGAGATCAAGGCTACAATTTAAAAATAATTAGCATAAATGAATGTTAATATAGGCATTTTCCTCTTTATCTAATTATGATAAGCAATAAAATAGTCTTGTCACAATTTGAATATTCCACCTAGCATTTTACTTTAACGAATAAAACTGATCCAATTTTATATGTAAATAGAACTGAAACATCTTCTGAATGTCCACTTTAGGATAAAAGAATTTACAAATTATAAAACGTTTTTGTTAAGACCTAATGGTATCCCATCTGGATGATAATCTTCTGAAAAAAAAAGCTAGTAAAAGGACAATGATCTGGTCATCTGAATAAAAGACCAAAACAATGAATCATGGAACACTACATCAAAAGCTAAGGATGTACTGTATGGTGACTAACATAACATAATAAAATTTTTTTTAAAAAGACCAAAACAATGGTTATCCAACGTATTCAATTTACTGTACATTACTATGTCTTCTACTGTAAGGAAAAATTAATATACCTAAAAAAGATAAAATAGGCTATACAAATATAGTCTCAGGATCCCTACCTAATATCTGAGCTAACTTCAAGTTCAGTGTCTAGCTCCTGAGCTACCCATAGTAGGAATCATTACTTGATCCACCTATACAAGTGATGTTTCAAAAAGTTAGGTACACTAGTCCAAGGTCACCCTAATGATAGGATCTTAACCAAGGTCTGTCTGCCTCCAAGGCCCATGATTTTAATCTCCATTATAACTATTCTTCTAGGATATAAACTAGCCTTTCCCTCTGTGTCTAGACCAGTGTATGCAAACCAGTTTGAAAACAATACTGGGAATAAAGAGACTTTAAAGGTCATTAGGAGATTCTACAGTTATTAATTAATTATCTATGGTTTAAAGGCTTTTATCATTTTTTAAAAATTTTTATTATGTTCAGTGAGCCAACATATATTAGAACATTAGTCTCTGATGTAGTGTTCAACAATTCATTAGTTGCGTATAACATCCAGTGCTCATTATAACACATGCCTTCTGTAATACCCATCATGGGGTTACCCCACCCACCACCCCCTCCCTTCTGTAACCATCAGTTTGTTTCCCAGAGTCCATAGTCTCTCATGGTTTGTTTCCCTGAGCCTCCCCCTTCAGTTTTCCCTTCCTTCCCCTATTGTTCTCCATGCTATTCCTTATGTTCTACATATCAGTGAAACAATATAATTGCCTTTCTCTGCTTGACTTATTTCACTTAGCATAATCCCCTCCAGTTCCATCCACACCAATGCAAAAGGTATGTATTTATCTTTTCTGATGGCTGAGTAATATTCCATTGTATATATGAACCACATCTTCTTTATCCATCCATCTGCTAAAGGATATCTTGGCTTCTTCCACAGTTTGGCTATTGGGGACATTGCTGCTATTAACATTGGGATGCATGTGCTCCTCCTTTTCACTACATCTGTATCTTTACGGTAAATACCCAGTAGTGCAGCTGCTGGGTCATAGGGTAGCTCTATTTTCAAATTTTTGAAGAACCTCTATCCTGTTTTCCAGAGTGGCTATACCAGCTTGCATTCCCACCAACAGTGTAAGAGAGTTCCCCTTTATCCACATCCTTGCCAACATTTGTTGTTTCCTGCCTTGTTAATTTTTGCCATTCTAACTGGCGTAAGGTGGTATCTCATTGTGGTTTTGATTTGCATTTCTCTGGCATCAAATGATATGGAGCATTTCTTCATGTGTCTATTAGCTATTTGTGTGTCTTTTTTGGAGAAATGTCTGTTCACGTCTTCTGCCCATTTCTTGACTTATTTATTTTTTGGGTGTTAAGTTTGAGAAGTTCTTTATAGATCTTGGATAGCAGCCCTTTATCTGTAATGTCATTTGCAAATATCCTCTCCATTTCTGTGGGTTGCCATCTAGTTTTGTTGACTGTTTCTTTTGTTGTGCAGAAGCTTTTTATCTTGATGAAGTCCCAAAGTTCATTTTTGCCTTTGTTTCCCTTGCCTTTGGAGACGTGTCATGAAAGAAGTTGCTGTGGTCGATGTTGAAGAGGCTACTGCCTATGTTCTCCTCTAGGATTTTCAAGGATTCCTATCTCACATTGAGTTATTCATCCATTTTGAGTTTATCTTTGTGTATGGTATAAGAGAATGGTCCAGGTTCATTCTTCTGCATGTGGCTGTCCAATTTTCCCAGTACCACTTACTGACAAGACTGTCTTTTTTCCATTGGATATTCTTTCCTGATTTGCTGAGGACTAGATGACCATAGAGTTGAGGGTCCATTTCTGGGCTCTCTATTCTGTTCCATTAATCTATATGTCTGTTTTTGTGCCAATACCATTCTGCCTTGATGATCACAGATTTGTAATATAGCTAAAAAGTCAGGCATCATGATGCCCATAGCGTTGATTTTATTTTTCAACATTTCCCTGGCAATTCGGGGTCTTTTCTGGTTCCATAGAAATTTTAGGATTGTTTTTTCCAGCTCTGTGAAAAATATTGATGGTATTTTGAGAGCACTGAAAGTGTAGACTGCTCTGGGCAGCATAGACATATTCACAGTGTTTATTCTTCCAGTCCATGAGCATGGAATGTTTATCCATCTCTTTTGTCTTCATCAATTTCGTTCATAAGTGTTCAATAGTTTCTAGGGTATATATCTTTTATCTCTTTGGTTGGGTTTATTCCAAGTTATCTTATGGTTTTTGATGTTATTGTAAATGGAATCGATTTCTTAATTTCTCTTTCTTTTTTTTTAGATTTTATTTATTTATTCGACAGAGATAGAGACAGCCAGTGAGAGAGGGAACACAAGCAGGGGGAGTGGGAGAGGAAGAAGCAGGCTCATAGCAGAGGAGCCTGATGTGGGGCTCGATCCCATAATGCCGGGATCACGCCCTGAGCCGAAGGCAGACGCTTAACCGCTGTGCCACCCAGGCGTCCCTCTTAATTTCTCTTTCTTCAGTTAGATTGTTAGGGTATAGAAATACAACTGATTTCCATGCATTGATTTTGTATCCTGCCACATGGCTGAATTCTTGTATGAGTTCTAGCAATTTTGGGGTGGAGTCTTTGGTTTTCCACAGCAAGTATTATGTATCTGGGAAAAGAGAGAGTTTGACTGCTTCTTTGCCAATTTGAATGCCTTTTATATCTTTCTGTTGTCTGATTGCTGAGGCTAGGACTTCTAGTATTATGTTCAACAAATACGGTGAGAATGCGCATCCCTGTTGTGTTCCTGACCTTCAGGGAAAAGTTCTGTTTTTCCCTACTGAGAAATATATTTCCTGTGGGCTTTTCATAAATGCCTTTGATAGTACTGAGGTTTGTGCCCTCTATTCCTATATATTTTGTAGAGTCTTAATCAGGAAAGGATGCTGTATTTTGTCAAATGCTTTTTCTGCATCATTTGAGAGGATCATATGGTTCTTGTCTTTTATTAGTGTGCTCTATGACGTTGATTGATTTGCCAATGTTGAACTACCCTTGTATCCCAGTAATAAACCTCACCGGTCGTGATAGATAATCCTTTTAATGTACCTTTGGTTACTACTGGCTACGATCTTGCTGAGTATTTTGGCATCCATGTTCATTATGGATACCGGTGTGTAATTCTTCTTTCTGATGGGGTCTTTGCCTGGTGTTGGGATCAGAGTAATGTTGGCCTTTAGAACAAGTTTGGAAATTTTCCTTCCATTTCTATATTTTGAAATAGCTTCAGTTGAATAAGTATGATTTCTTCTTTAAATGTTTGGTAGAATTCTCCTGGGAAGCCATCTGGCCCTGGACTCGTTTCGTGGGAGATTTTGAATTATCGCTTCAATGTCTACTGGTTTTTAGTCTATTCAGATTGTCTATTTCTTCCTGTTTCAGTCTTGGTAGTTTATTTTTTTTAAAAAGATTTTATTTATTTATTTGACAGAGATAGAGACAGCCAGCGAGAGAGGGAACACAAGCAGGGGGAGTGGGAGAGGAAGAAGCAGGCTCATAGCAGAGGAGCTTGATGTGGGGCTCGATCACATAATGCCGGGATCACGCCCTGAGCCGAAGGCAGACGCTTAACCACTGTGCCACCCAGGCGCCCCAGTCTTGGTAGTTTATAACTTTGCAGGAAGACATCCATTTCTTCCAGATTCCTTAACATGTTGGCATATAGTTGCTGGTAATAATTTCTAATAATTGTTTCTATTTTCTTGGTGTCAGTCATGACCTCTTCCCTTTCATTCATTATTTTATTTATCTGGGTCCTTTCCCTTTTCTTTTGGATAAGTCTGACCAGAGGTTTACAGATATATTAATTCTTTCAAAGAATGAGCTTCTAGTTTCGTTGATCTGTTCTACTGTTTTTTCTGGTTTCTATTTTATTGATTTCTGCTCTTATCTTTATTCTCTTCTCCTGCTTGGTTTAGGCTTTATCTGCTGTTCTTCTCCAGGTCTTTTAGATGTAAGGTTAGCTTGTGCATTTGGGATTTTTCTACTTTTTTGAGAGAGGCTTGAATGGCTATGTGTTTCCCTCTTATGACCACCTTTGCAGTATCCCATTGGCTTTTGGACAAATGTGTTTTATTTCTCATTAGTTTCCATGAATTAAGTTCTTTAATTTCCTGGTAGACCCAATCATTCCTTAGCAGGATGCTCTTCACCTTCCAAGGGTTCGAATTCCCTCCAAATTTTTTCTTGTGATTGAGTTCCAGTTTCAAATCATTGTGGTCTGAAAATATGCAGGGAAAAATAGCAAACTTTTGGTATTGGCTGAGGCCTGATTTATGACCCAGTATGAGGTCTATTCTGGAAAAAGTTCCATGTGTGTTCAAGAATGAGTATTCTCTTGTTTTAGGATGGAATGTTCTGTATATATCTAGAAGTCCAAGTGGTCCAATTTTTGCAAAGCCCTTGTTTCTTTGTAGATCTTCTGCTTAGAAGATCTGTCTGTCTGTCCGTTGCTGTGAGTGAAGTGTTGAGGGCTCCTACTATCAGTGTATTATTATCAACTGGTTTCTTTATTTTGGTTCTTAAGTGGTTTATATAACTGGCTGTTCCCATGTTGGGGGCATAGGTATTTACAATTGTTAGATCTTCTTGTTGTATAGAACCTGTAAGTATGATATAGTATCCTCTACATCTCTTCTTGCAGTCTTTGGTTTAACATCTCATTTGTCGGATATGAGGATTGCTACCTCAGCTTTCTTTTGAGGTCAATTAGCATGGTGAATGGTTTTCCATCCCCTCACTTTCAATCTGGAGGTATCTTTAGGGTCAAAATGAGTCTCTTGTAGACAGCATATGGATGGGTCTTGCTTTTTTATCCAATCTGCAACCCTGTTTCTTTTAATGGGAGCAAACAGCCCATTTTTATTCAGAGAAACTACTGAAAGATATAAATTTAGTATCATTGCATTGCCGGCACAGTCCTTATTTCTGTAGATCATCTCTGTTAATTTCTGGTCTATATTACTCCTGCGTTCTGTCTTCACTTACAGAAACCCCCTTAATATTTCTTGCAGGGCTGCCTTGGTGGTCACTTATTCTTTCAGTTTCTCCCTGTCCTGAAAGCTCTTTATCTCCCCATCCATTCTGAATAACAGCCTTGCTGGATAAAGTATTCTGGGCTGAATGTTCTTCTCATTTAATACCCTGAATATGTATTGCCAGCCCTTTCTGGCTTGCCAGGTTTCTGTGGACAGGTCTGATGTTATGCTGATGTTCCTCCCTCCATATGTAAGGAACCACCACTCCCTGGCTGTTCTCAGCATAGTTTCTTTGGCTATAAAATTTGCAAGCTTCACTATTATATGTCGGGATGTTGATCTATTTTTATTTATTTTGGGAGTCATCCTCTCTGCCTCTTGGACTCAAATGCTTGTTTCCATCCCCAGATTAAGTATGTTCTCAGCTATGATTTGCTCCATTATACCTTCTAGTCTTCTCTCTCTCTCTCTCTAACCCCTCAGGCATCCCAATAATTCTGACATTGGAACACTTCATGTCATCCTTAATCTCTGCAATCCTTTTTTTCATGTGTACATCAGCCTATCTCTGTTTTCCTCCACTTACTTCTTTTCAATCAGCTTATCTTCTAGATCACTAATTCTCTTTTGCCTCATTGACCACAGCTGTTAAGAGTATCCAGTTTAGACTGCATCTGATCCATACCATTTTTAAATACAGCCTGATTAGAACTCATTTCTCCTCTTAAAGATTCAATATTGTCTCTAATGCTTTTTTCAAGCCTAGCTATTGACTTCATGATTGCTATTCTGAATTCTATCTCTGACATTTTGCTTATACACATGCCCATTATTTCTGTGGCAGAGGACATTGTTTCTGGCTCTTTTCTTTGTTCAGAGATCCTCCTCCTAGTCATTCTGTCAAGGGATGTTTGAGTGAGTGATTAGAATCCAAAATATGAACCATGAGCCAAGCAAGATGCACCTTAGCAAAATCTGGAGGGGTCAGAATCCACGAACAAAAAAACAAAGCCAAAACGAACACAAGAATAAAATTCATAAAATTTAAAAGAAATTAAAAGGGGGGGTGAGGGGAAGAGGGGCAATAATCTCTCAATGTGGACAAGCAGGGTGTTTTAGTTGTTCCTGGGTGTATTTTGGTCTGTGTGCTAGAGGACAGTACTTTCCAAAATTACAAGGAAAGTAAAACTTGTGTGTGTGTGTGTGTGTGTGTATAGTAAAATTGAACAGTGAATAAAGGGCTAAAATAAAGCATATATCTACAAAAATACAGTTCTGAAAAAAATGTTAAAAAGCTACTATGAAATATAAGTTAATAAAAATCTAGTTGAAATGAGAAAAAGGTGAAAAGAAAACAGAGAAAAAGCATGAGAAAAAAAAGAGAGTTTTCTCTGAAAAATAAACAAGCTATGAGCCAATGCCTGGAGCTCAATAAACTATTACCCCTGGCATTGGGATTTTACAGTCTTATGGGGTCCATAGGGTTGCTGTCCTCTCATTCTTCCAGCCTGTCTTCTGAGGGAGGGTCCTGCTGTGCTGTTTTTCAGGTAACCCTGCTTGGGTGGAGTTGCCCTGCCCCTGTCAGGGGGATGGGCTCAATGGAAACCTGTCTTCTGTGCTTTTGTTCCCTGGCGGCTTTCTGCACCTCTTCTGAGGGTCAGAGCAAAAATGGTCACACCCAGACCTCTGGCCCAGAGCAGAGAAATCGCAGTCTGCTCTCTTCACTAAACCCTCCAGGACACAGTCTCCATTTCTGTGTATGCCACCGAAAACCACAGCCCCGGCAGTGCCCACCCACAGTAACTCTCTCAGAGGTCATCACAGGGGCCTGGGAGTGTCCCTGCCCTTTATGCTTCTAAAACCATGAGTGGCTGTGGGCTCACATGTGCACCCACAGCTCCTGGAACCAGTCTGGGTCCTGCTCTAAAGCCCTTTCCTGGCCGCTACTGCTCTGCCAGTTTCTGCCCAGTTGTAAGCACTGGCTCCTGATTTTTTTCATACTGCCCAAGAGAAGAGAGATTCTCAACCAGTCTGGCTTGTGTTTTATGGTGATCTGAGCTAAGAGACCCTTCCTGGGCTCACTGACCATAACCTGCTTCCTGGCTCCACCGCTCGGGCATTCTGCTGGTCCAGGAAGCCCCTTTAGTTCTGAGGCTTGTCCTATCCTGAAACCACAATGCTCTACCTAGAATTCTGCCTTTTCATTTCCAGAGCCCCTTTCAGAGAGAGATGTCACTTCTTGGAGATTTCTAAGGGTTCCAATTTTGTGCTCTGGTGTTGTGTCACTTTCCAGGAGCCAGCTTATGGAGGCTCCCTCCCCCTTCTGTTTATCTTCCAATAGCTCCCCACAGATTCACAGCTCCGTACTTCCTACTTTGCAAAGGGCAGTGCTTTTCTGCTTGCAGAGATCCAGCTATATATTCTTATATCTCAGGCTGATTTCGTGGGTGTTCAGAAAGGTTTGGTAGATATCCAGCTAAATTCAGGGGACTGGTTTAAATGGGGCCCCCTACTCCTCCACCATCTTGCCTCCAGAATCAACAGATTGTTGTTTAAAAGTTAATGATATGCTGTATTAAAATTTATTGAGGGAATCACAAACTCAAGCAGAATGAGGATACTTAAACATCTTTATGAATGAGCGCTAGAATTTGGATATCAGTGATTCTACCTGGTTCTACTGCTCCAGCTACCACCGATTATTGATGAAACACATCTCTCTCAATTTTGACCCACTCACCCCAAGGAACATTTGGCAATGTCTGGAGGGATTTTAGGCTATCAGAACCGGGGGGAGGGGTGTTACTGTTATCTTGTGAGTAGAGGAACAGTGATGCTGCTAAATATTCTAGAAATGCATAGAACACATAGCCTAAAATGTCAATAGTGTCAAGGTTGAGAAATCCTGCTCCGTATCTTATCAAAAATTATCTATGGAACTTGGTTTTCCACTGAAGGTCAGCAAGGCTGTAATGTGTGAATGCCCCTTTTACAAGACCTCTCTTGCTGTATTTTCAAGCCCAATCTTCTTAGTCTTTGGTAGGGAAAAAAAAAAAAAACAAGTCCTTAGCCTCATATTCCTAAGATGGAATCTTCTGACGCACAATGCCTTAGTATCCTTTATAGTACTTAACAAAAGTCATCTTTCTTGTTACTGACCTGTTGGTAAATGGGCTATATCAAGATACTAAACACTGTATAACCTAACCTCCAGTCCTGTTCTCAAATACTGCAAACCTGACTTATTAAACTGGGTTTTAATTTAATAAAGACACATTAGTGATAATAAACAGCTGATAAAGTTAACTGTTCATATTAGTCAGAAATTAGCTTAGGCACTAGAATAATATTCAACAACTCTAGTTTCCAGGTGTCTACATATCTTCTTTTCCCAGGAGAAAGAAATAGAGTACATAAACCATATTTCAATCTATTACTCTACCTTTGATGATTAAGTATAAAACTTCAGTATCACCCAGTTTTATTCTTTATTACAATGTTCTCTTTAGCTAAATAACATACCAGAAAATGCTGATATAACATGACTTCTATAGCTCAGATATTCTCATGGCCAAGTCATTCCCCTGAAACATGACGGGCCTGAAATAAACAGCCCATTAACAGACACCCTATTTCTAATAACAGTACCATAAACAATGTCAATTATTTACCTTTTTTAAAAAATGAATGATCATTTGCAATGAAGCAATGTTGCCATCTTTTGAACCCTTTCAACATTTTGCACATATTTCTCATATTGCAGGACTCAAATTGGGCTTAAAATGTAATGGCTTGATCACAGCAGAATTCTTTTGGAAGATCTTTTAAAAGAAATCTAAACATTTGATATATGTTGAACACAAAAAGTATGGAAGATATTGAGGAAATGTCTAAAAATTCCTGCCTCCCAAACTCACCTTCCTCCATTTCTTATCACACACAAAATAAATGCATCCCCAGAGATTTTTAAGAAAATACTAGGATGTTTTAAACACAGTGACACTTTTATTGTTTTTTAAAGATTTTATTTATTTATTTGACAGAGATAGAGACAGCCAGCGAGAGAGGGAACACAAGCAGGGGGAGCGGGAGAGGAAGAAGCAGGCTTATAGCGGAGGAGCCTGATATAGGGCTCGATCCCATAACGTTGGGATCACACCCTGAGCCGAAGGCAGACACTTAACCGCTGTGCCACCCAGGCGCCCCTAAACACAGTGACACTTTAAGAGCATGGCAAAGTTCAGGGTGATGCTTCAAAGGCTCTACCAACACTAAATTCTAGGGTCAAAAATCTAACTCTGACCATTTGTTGTAAAGACAAATTTCTTTATCCACATTACATAATTTTAAGACCTCTAGATATTAAATCAAGATTATCCAAAATCATTCAATTAAATTCTGACCCAGTTTCATCTGCCATTTCTTTAAGCAGTACATCTACTTGGTTCTAGAATAAGAAATAAATTTGTATTTTAATGGCATTGATTGGGCAGTATTTCTTTCTGATTTTGTTTTAAAAAGGGGACACTCAGAGTCCATAGTCATAGCCCTCAAACTGAGGGCTTCAGAGGGGAGGGGGTGGGGGAATGGGATAGGCTGGTGATGGATGGTGGGAAGGGCACGTATTGCATGGTGCACTGGGTGTTATACACAACTAATGAATCATCGAACTTTACAACAAAAACCAGGGATGTACTGTATGGTGACTAACATAATATAATTAAAAAAACATTAAAAAAAACACAAGTATTTGGTAAATGGAATAAAAATAATTAAAAATTAAAAAAATAAAAAAATAAAAAGAGGCACTGTTCTACAATTCTTAAAAGAAACCCTCTAAAAAAATTTTTTTTACCAGCAGAGGGAGCTAAATTTCAGAAAATAAGTTATTTCTAAACAAGGTTAAAATTATAAAGCCTTCAATTCTGAGGTTATATAAAAAATACAAGCAGTGATATTCACATATAATGTTAATCTGAGTAATGCAACTCTCTTTAATGCAGTGAACCAATTTCTAAAGCTCTGTTTTAGCACACTTTTGCTTATTTTTTCCTATTTTCAACTTTGCAATTAAATTTCAGTTAGTTAACGTACAGTGTAATATTAGGTTCAGATGTAGAATTTAGCTATTCATCACTTACGTACAATTCCCAGTGCACATCACAACTGCCATCTTCTTTAACAACCACCACCCATTTAACCCATTTAACCCATTCCACTGCCCACCTCCCCCGACCTAACCCTCAGTTTGTTCTCCATACTTGAGAGTCAGCTCTCTGGTTTGCCACTCTTAATTTTTTAACCCTGACATTCATCTGTTTCATATGTGGATATGAGTGAAATAACAGTATTTGTCTTTCTCTGATTTATATCACTTAGTGTGATACTCTTAAACTCCATCCATGTCATTGCAAACAGCAAGATTTCATTCATTTTATTCATTATGATATGTTACCATACAGTACATCATTAGTTTTTGATGTAGCATCCCATGATCCATTGCTGGCATATAACACCCAGTGCTCTGTGCAATACGTGCCCTCCTTAATACCCATTACTGGGCTAGCCCATGTCCCCACCCACCTCCCCTCTGAAACCCTCAGTTTGTTACCCAGAGTCCATACTATCTCATGGTTCATTCCCCCTTCAGCTTACCCCCTTCATTCTTCCCTTCTTTCTCCTACCGACCACCCTGCTATTCCTTATATTCCACAAAAGAGTGAAAGCATATGATAATTGTCTTTCTCAGCTTGACTTATTTCATTTAGCATAATCTCCTCCAGGCCCGTTCATGTGGCTGCAAATGTTGAGAAATTGTTCTTTTTGATAGCTGTGTAATATTCCATTGTATATATGGACCACATTTTCTTTATCCATTCGTCTGTTGCAGGGCAACTCGGCTCCTTCCACAATTTAGCTATTGTGGACAATGCTGCTATGAACATTGGGGAGCATATGGCCCTTCTCTTCACTATGTCTGTATCTTTGGGGTAAATACCCAGTAGTGATTGCTGGATCATAGGGTAGCTCAATTTTCAACTTTTTAAGGGACCTCCACATGGTTTTCCAAAGTGGCTATACCAACTTGCATTCTCACCAACAATATAGGAGGGATCCCCTTTCTCCACATCCTCTCCAACATTTGTTGTTTCTTGCCTTGTCAATTTTTGCCATTCTAACTGGTGTAAGGTGGTATCTCAATGTGGTTTTGATTTGAATTTCCCTGATGGCTAATGATGTTGAGCATTTCTTCATGGGTCTGTTAGCCATTTGTATGTCTTCATTGGAAAAGTGTCTCTTCATATTTTCTGCCCATTTTTTACTTGATTATTTGTTTCTCGTGTATTGAATTTGAGAAGTTCTTTATAGATATTGGATACCAGTCTTTTATCTGTAGTGTCACTTGCAAATATCTTCTCCCATTCCATGGGTTGCTTCCTTGTTTTCTTATGTGTTTCCTTGACTGTGCAGAAACTTTTTATCTTGATGAAGTCCCACAAGTTAATTTTTGCTTTTGTTTCCCTTGCCTATGGAGACGTGTCATGAAAGAAGTTGCTGTGGCCTATGTCAAAGAGGTTACAGCCTATGTTCTTCTCTATGATTTTGATGGATTCCTGTCTCACATCGAGGTTTCATCCATTTGGAGTTTACCTTTGTGTATAGTGTGAGAGAGTGGTAAAGTTTCATTCTTTTGCATGTAGCTGTCCAATTTTCCCAGCACCATTTATTGAAGAGACTGGCTTTTTTCCACTGGATGTTTTTTCCTACTTTGTCAAATATTAGTTGACCATAGAGTTGAGGGTCCCTGTTTGGAGTCTGTATTCTGTTCCACTGGTCTGTCTGCTTTTGTGTCAGTACCACGCTGTCTTGGTGATCATAGCTTCGTAGTATAACTTGAAATCAGGCAATGTGATGCCCCCAGCTTTCTTTTTCTTTTTCAACATTTCCTTGGCGATTCAGGGTCTTTTCTGGTTCCACACAAATTTTAGGATTGTTTGTTCTAGCTCTTTGAAAAATGTCATTGGTATTTTGATCGGGATGGTGTTGAAAGTGTACATTGCTCTGGGTAGCATAGACATTTTAACTGCTTTTATTCTTCCGATCCATGGGCATGGAATGTTTTCCATCTTTTTGTATCTTCTTCAATGTCTTTCATCAGTGTTCTCTAGTTCGTAGAGAATATATCCTTTACCTCTCGGGTTAAGTTAATTCCGAGATATCGTATGATTTTTGGTGCTATTGCAAATGGAATCAATTCCCTAATTTCTCTTTCTTCAGTCTCATTGTTCGTGTACAGAAATGCAACTGATTTCTGAGCATTCATTTTGTATCCTGCCACATTACTAAATTTTCTATGAGTTCTAGGAATTTGTGGGTGGATTCTTTTGGGTTTTCCATATAAAATATCTGCGAAGAGAGTGAGTTTGACTTCTTCTTTGCCAATTCGAATACCTTTTATTCTTTTTTGTTGTCTGGTTGCTGTTGCTAGGACTTTTAGTACTATGTTGAAAAATAATGGCAAGAGTGGACATCCCTGTCGTGTTCCTAATCTTAAGGGAAAGGCTCTCAGGTTTTCCCCATTGAGAATGATATTCACTGTACGCTTTTCACAGATGGTTTTTATGAAAGTGAGGAATGTACCTTCTATCCCTACACTCTGAAGGGTTTTAATCAGGAAAGGATGCTGTATTTTGTCAAATGCTTTTTCTGCATCAATTGAAAGGATCATATGGTTCTTGTCTCTTCTCTTATTAATGTGACCTATCACACTGATTGATTTGCTAATGTTGAACCACCCTTGCATCCCAGGGATGAATCCCACTTGGTCGTGATGGATAATCTTTTTAATGTCCTGTTGGATCCTATTAGCTAGGATCTTGTTGAGAATTTTGGCATCTATATTCATCAGGGATATCGGTCTGTAATTCTCCTTCTGATGGGGTCTTTGTCTGGTTTGGGGATCAAGGTAATATTGCCGTCATGGAATGAGTTTGGTAGTTTTACTGTTGTTTCTCTTTTTTGAAACAGCTTCAGGAGAATAGGTATTTCTTCTTTGAATGTTAGGTAAAATTCCACAGGGAATCCATCAGGCCCCAGACTCTTGTTTTTTTGGGAGGTTTTTCATCGCTGCTTCAATCTCTTCACTGTTAATTGGTCTATTTAGATTGTCAATTTCTTCCTGTTTCAGTCTTGGTTGTTTATAGGTTTCTAGGAAGGCATCCATTTCTTCCAGGTTGTTTAATGTATTGGCCTATAGTTGTTGGTAATAGTTTCTAATGATTGTTTCTATTTCCTCAGTGTTGGTCATGATCTCTCCCCTTTCTTTCATAATTTTATTAGTTTTGGTCCTTTCTGTATTCTTTTGAGTAAGTCTGGCCAGTGGCTTATTGATCTTATTAATTCTTTCAAAGAAGCAGCTTCTACTTTTGTTGATCTGCTCTACTGTGTTTCTGGTTTTTAAGTCATTGATCAATTGTCTTCTCGTGCGTGGGTTAGCCCATTCTTCTGTTCCCTCTCCATCTTCTTAAGGTGAGAATATAAGGATGAATTAGTGAATTAGAGGATGAGATGATAGAAAAGAACGAAAGAGAAGAAACATAGATTAAGAAACTCCATGTTCAAGAGGAAAGACTATGGGAGATTACTGACTCAATGAAATGTTCCAATGTCAGAATCATCAACATCCCCGAGGGGGTAGAGAAAGAGAGAGGTCTAGAAGAGATATTTGAACAAATTGCAGCTGATAACTTCCCTAATCTGGTGAAGGAAACAAGCATTCGTGTCCCAGAGGCAAAGAGAACCCCTCCCAAGATCAATTTACATACCTTGGATTGAAGGAAACAATCTTCAAAGTGGCAAGGGGGAAGAGATTCCTCAGGTACAGAGGGAGGAACATCAGAATAATGTCAGACCTGTTTACAGAGACCTGGAAAGCCAGAAAAAGCTGGCAAGACATATTCAGAGCACTATGTGAGAAGAACATGCAGCCAAGGATACTTTATCCAGCAAGGCTGTCTATCAGAATGGATGGAGAGATAAGGAGCTTCCAAGACCGGCAGAAACTGAATGAATATGTGACCACCAAGCCAGCCCTACAAGAAATATTAAGGGGGGTGTTTATAAAGGTAAAAAGACCCCAGGAGTGATTCAGAACAGATATTTACAGAGACAATCTATAGAAACACGGACTTCACAGGCAACATGACAACATTAAAATCACACCTCCCAATAATCACTCTCAATGTGAATGGCCTAAATACTCCCATAAAATGCCATAGGGTTTCAGATTGGATAAAAAGACAGGACCCATCCATATGCTGTCCACAAGAGTCTCATTTTGAACCTAAAGATACATCCAGATTGAAAGTGACAGGATGGAGAACGAGTTTTCCTGCCAATGGACCTCAAAAGGAAGTCACGGTAGCAATTACCATATCAGACAGATTAGATTTTAAGCTAAAGACTGTAGTTAGAGATACAGAAGGACACTATATTATTCTTTTTTTTTAAGGTTTTTATTTATTTATTTGACAGAGATAGAGACAGCCAGCGAGAGACGGAACACAAGCAGGGGGAGTGGGAAAGGAATAAGCAGGCTCACAGCGGAGGAGCCTGATGTGGGGCTTGATCCCATAACGCCGGGATCACGCCCTGAGCCGAAGGCAGACGCCTAACCGCTGTGCCACCCAGGCGCCCCGACACTATATTATTCTTAAAGGGTGTATCCAACAAGAGGATATGACAATTATAAATATCTATGCCCCCAACAGGGGAGCAGCCAGCTACATAAGCCAACTCTTAAACAGAATAAAAAGACACGTAGATAATATACATTAATAGTAGGGGGCCTCAACACTCCACTCTCAGCAATAGATAGATCATGTAAGCAGAAAATCAACAAAGAAACAAGAGCTTTGAATGACATACTGGACCAGATGGACCTCATAGATATATACAGAACACTACACCCTAGAACAACAAAATACTCATCCTTTTCGAATGCACATGGAACTTTCTCCAGAATAGACCATATACTGGATCAGAAAACAGGTCTCAACTGATACCAAAAGACTGAGATTATTCCCTGGATATTCTCAGGCCATAATGTTTTGAAACTGGAACTCAATCACAAGGAAAAATTTGGAAGAAACTCAAACACTTGGAAACTGAGAACCATCCTGCTTAAGAATGACTGGGTAAACCAGGAAATTAAAGAAGAACTTAAGCAATTTATGGAAACAAATGAGAATGAAACCACATTGGCCCAAAACCTATGGGACACTGTAAAGGCAGGCCTAAGGGAAAAATACATAGCCATCCAAGCCTCATTCAAAACAACAGAAAAATTTAAAATGCAGCCCTTATAAGATTTCATTCTTTCTTATAGCTGAGTAATATCCCATTGTGTGTGTGTGGGCTCTCTATCTATATATAGAGACACGTATACATTTAGATATCTATTTACATATATAGAAGGATACCCACACACACATACAACTTTTTATTTATTTATTTGAGAAGAAGAAAGCATGAAAGCATGCCAGTGGGGGAAGGGGCAGAGGGAGAGGGAGAGAATCTCAAGCAGACTCCTCACGGAGCAGAGTCTGATATGGAGCTTGATAACATGACCCCAAGATCATAACCTGAACTGAAATCAAGACTTGGATGCTTAACCGATTGAGCCACCCAGGAGCCACTGTATACCATATCTTCTTTATCCATTTATCAGTTGATGAATATTTGGGCTCTTGCCATAATTTGGCTATTGTTGATAATGCTGCTATAAATATGAGGTGCATGGCTCCCTCTGAATTCGTATTTTTGTGTCCTTTGGGTAAATACCTAGTAGTACAACTGCTAGGATGTAGGTTCTTAAGGAACCTCCATACTATTTTCCAAAGTGGCTACACTAGTTTGCATTCCCAACTATAGTGTAAAAGGGTTCCCTTTCTCTGCATCCTTGCTAACATCTGTTGTTACATGTGTTCTTAATTTTTGCTATTCTGACTGGTGTGATGTGATATCTCATTGTAGTTTTAATTCATATTTTCCCTGATGATGAGGGATGTAGAGCATCTTTCCATGTGTCTGTTAGTCTTCTTTGGAAAAACCATCTATTCATGTCTTCTACCCATTTTTTAACTAGATTATTTGTTTCCTGGGTGTTGAGTTTTATAAGTTCTTTATATATTCTGGATACCAACCCTTTATCAGATATGTCATTTGCAAATATATTCTCCCATTTCAGATGTTGCCTTTCAGTGTTGTTTATTATTTCCTTTGCTGTGCAGAAGCTTTTTATCTCAATGATGTCCCAACAGTTTATTATTGCTATTGTTTCCCTTGTCTCAGGAGACATACCCAGAAAGAAGTTGCTACAGCCGATCTCAAAGAGGTTACTGCCTGCGTTTTCCTCTAGGATTTTGATGGATTCCTGTCTCACGTTTAGCTCTTTCATCCATTTTGAATTTTTTTGTGTGCACGATGTAAGAAAGTGGTCCAGTTTCATTCTTTTGCATGTTGCTGTCCAGTTTTCCCAACACTGTTTGTTGAGGAGACTTTTTCCCATTGGATATTCCTTCTTGCTTTGTCAAGTATTTGTTGACCATAGAGCTGTGGGTCCATTTCTGGGTTTTCTATTCTGTCCCATTAATTTATGTGTCTGTTTTTGTGACAGTACTATATTGGTTTGATCACTACAGCTTTGTGATATAACATGAAGTCGGGAATTGTAATGATTGTAGCATTGCTGTTTTTTTTTTTTTTAAGATTGCTTTGGCTATTTGGGGTCTTTTGTAGTACCATACAAACTTTAGGATTGTGTGTTCTAGCTCTGAAAAATGCTGGTGGTATTTTGATAGGGATTGCATTTCATGTGTAGATTGCTTTAGGTGGTATAGACATTTCAACAGTATTTGCTTTTCCAATGCAAAAGCATGGAATATTTTTCCATTTCTTTGTGTCATGTTCAATTTATTTCATAAGTGTTTTATAGATTTCAGAGTACAGCTCTTTTACCTTTTTGGTTAGGTTTATTCCCAGGTATCTTTGGTTTTTAGTGCAATTGTAAATGGGATGAATTCCTTGATTTATCTTTCCGCTGCTTCATTATTGGTGTATAGAAGTGAAACATTTTTGTATGTTGATTTTGTATTGTGAGACATTACTTTACTCATGTATCAGTTATAGCAATATTTTGAGGTGTATTTTGGGTTTTCTATATAGAGTATCATGCCATCTACAAATAATAACTGTTTTACTTCTTACTTGTTGATCAGGATGCCTTTTATTTCTTTTTCTTGTCTGTCCGCTGTGACTAGGACTTCCTGGCAAGAGTGGACATTCATGTCTGTTCCTGACCATAGAGGAAAAGGTCTTAGTTTTTCTCTATTGAAGATAATATTAACTGTGCGTTTTTCATATATGGCCATTATGATGTTGAGGTATATTCCTTCTACCCCTACTTTATGAGTGTTAGTATCATGGATGAATGCTGTATTTGTCAAATGATTTTTGTGTATGTATTAGGAGGATCATATGGTTCTTATCCTTACTTTTATTAATGCAGTGTACCACATTGATTTATCTATGAATGTTGAATCACTCTTGCAGCTGAGAAACAAACCCCATTTAATCATGGTGAATGATTCTTTTAATGTACTGTTTGATTCGGTTTGCTAATATTTTCTTGAGAATTTTTGCATCCATGTTTGTCAGTGATACTGAAATGTAAGTCTCATTTTTTGTGGAGTCTTTGGTATTGTAAGCAGGGTAATTCTGGCCTCATAGAAGGAGTTTGGAAGGTTTTCTTCCGTATGATTTTTTTTTGGGGGGGGGACAACTTTGAAAAGAATAGGTATTGCCTTTTTTTTCAGTTTGGTAAAATTCACCTGTGAAGCCATCTGGTCCTGGACTTTTGTTTGTTGGAAGACTTTTGATTACTGATTAAATTTCTTTGGTGGTTATTGGTCTGTCCAAGTTTTCTATTTATTCTTAAGTTTTGATAGTTTATATGTTCCTAGGAATGTATCCATTTAGCTCAGATTGTCTTAATTGATGGCATATAATTTTTCATAGTATTCTCTTATAATTATTTTTATTACGTGGTGGTGGTTGTTACTTCTCCTCTTTCATTTGTGATTTTATTTCCTTGGGTCATTTTTCTTTTCTTTTTGATAAGCCTGGCTAGGGGTTTATCAATTTTATTAATTTTTTTAAGGAACCAGCTACTGGTTTCATTGATCTTTTCTACTGTTTTTTTAGTTACTATATCATTTATTTTTGCTCTAATCTTTATTATTTCCCTTCTTCTGATGGTTTTAGGTTTCATTTGTTTTTCTTTCTCTAGCTCCTTTGGATGTAAGATTAAGTTGTTTGAGATTTTTCTGGCTTCCTGAGAAAGCTATTGTATTGCTATTTACTTCCCTCTTAAGACTGCTTTTGCCACATTCCAAATATTTTGGACCATCATGTTTTCATTTTCATTTGTTTCTGTGTATTTTTTTAAATTATTCTTTAAGGGCGCCTGGGTGGCACAGCGGTTAAGCGTCTGCCTTCGGCTCAGGGTGTGATCCTGACGTTGTGGGATCGAGCCCCGCGTCGGGCTCCTCCACTATGAGCCTGCTTCTTCCTCTCCCACTCCCCCTGCTTGTGTTCCCTATCTCACGGGCTGTCTCTATCTCTGTCGAATAAATAAATAAATAAATCTTTAAAAAAATAATAAAATAAAATAATTCTTTAATTTCCTAGTTGATTCATTCATTCCTTACTACCATGTTGTTTAACCTCCATGTATTTGTGGTCTTTCCAAATTGTTTCCTGTGGTTGATTCAGGTTTCAGTGTAGTGGATAGAAAATATACATGGTACAATCGCAATCTTTTTTATACTTATGGAGGCCTGAATTTTTTTTTTGATTTTTTTAATTATATTATGTTAATCACCATACAGTACATCCCGGATTCCGATGTAAAGTTTGATGCTTCATTAGTTGCGTATAACACCCAGTGCACCATGCAATACGTGCCCTCCTTACTACCCGTCTATCACATTCCCCCACCCCCTCGCCTCTGAAGTCTTCAGTTTGTTTCTCATAGTCCATAGTCTCTCATGTTTCATTCCCCCTTCTGATTACCCCCCTTTTCTTTATCCCTTTCTTCCCCTACCGATCCTCCTAGTTCTTATGTTCCATAGATGAGAGAAATCATATGATAATTGTCTTTCTCTGCTTGACTTATTTCACTTAGCATTATCTCCTCCAGTGCCGTCCATGTTGCAGCAAATGTTGAGAATTCGTTCTTTCTGATAGCTGAGTAATATTCCATTGTATATATGGACCACAGCTTCTTAATCCAGTCATCTGTTGAAGGGCATCTCGGCTCCTTCCATGATTTGGCTATTGTGGACAATGCAGCTATGAACATTGGGGTGCATATGGCCCTTCTCTTTACTACGTCTGTATCTTTGGGGTAAACACCCAGTAGTGCAATGGCTGGGTCATAGGGTAGTTCAATTTTTAACTTTTTAAGGGACCTCCACACTGTTTTCCAGAGTGGCTGTACCAACTTGCATTCCCACCAACAATGTAGGAGGGATCCCCTTTCTCCACATCCTCTCCAACAATTGTTGTTTCTTGCCTTGTCTATCTTTGCCATTCTAACTGGCGTAAGGTGGTATCTCAGTGTGGTTTTGATTTGAATTTCCCTGATGGCTAATGATTTTGAACATTTTTTCATGTGTCTGTTAGCCATTTGTATGTCTTCATTGGAAAAGTGTCTGTTCATATCTTCTGCCCATTTTATGATTTGTTTATTTGTTTCTCGTGTATTGAGTTTGAGAAGTTCTTTGTAGATCTTGGATACCAGTCCTTTATCTGTGGTGTCCTTTGCAAATATATTCTCCCATTCCGTGGGCTGTCTCTTAGTTTTTTTGACTGTTTCCTTGGCTGTGCAGAAGCTCTTTATCCTGATAAAGTCCCATAAGTTCATTTTATCTTTTATTTCTCTTGCCTTTGGAGATGTGTCGTGAAAAAGGTTGCTCTGGCCGATGTCATAGAAGTTGTTGCCTATGTTCTCCTCTAGAATTTTGATGGATTCCTGTCTCACATTGAGGTCTTTCATCCATTTGGAGTTTATTTTTGTGTATGGTGTGAGAGAGTGGTCAAGTTTCATTCTTTTGCATGTAGCTGTCCAATTTTCCCAGCACCATTTATTGAAGAGACTGTCTTTTTTCCACCGGATGTTTTTTCCTGCTTTATCAAAGATTAGTTGCCCAAAGAGCCGAGGGTCCATTTCTGGGTTCTCTATTCTGTTCCATTGGTCGATGTGTCTGTTTTTGTGCCAGTACCATGCTGTCTTTGTGATCACAGCTTTGTAGTACAGCTCGAAATCCGGCATTGTGATGCCCCCAGCTTTGTTTTTCCTTTTCAACAGTTCCTTGGAGATTCGGGGCCTTTTCTGGTTCCATACAAATTTAAGGACTATTTGTTCCAGTTCTTTGAAAAATGTCCTCGGTATTTTGATCGGGATAGCATTGAAAGTGTAGATTGCTCTGGGTAGTATGGACATTTTAACTATGTTAATTCTTCCAATCCATGAGCATGGAATATTTTTCCATCTTTTTATGTCTTCCTCAATATCTTTCAAAAGTGATCTATAGTTTCTAGCATATAGGTCCTTTACGTCTCTGGTTAAGTTAATTCCAAGGTAACGCATGGTTTTTGGTGTTATTGTAAATGGGATGGATTCCCTAATTTCTCTTTCTTCAGTCTCGTTATTCGTGTATAGAAATGCAACTGATTTCTGGGCATTGATTTTGTATCCTGCCACCTTACTGAATTGTTCTATAACTTCTAATAGTTTGGGAGTGGATTCCTTTGGGTTTTCCATATAGAGTATCATGTCATCTGCAAAGAGAGACAGTTTGACTTCTTCTTTGCCGATTTGGATACCTTTGATCCCTTTTTGTCTTCTGATTGCTGTTGCAAGGACTTCTAGTACTATGTTGAATAATAGTGGCGAGAGTGGGCATCCTTGTCGTGTTCCTGATCTTAAGGGAAAGGCTTCCAGCTTTTCCCCATTGAGAATAATGCTTGCAGTAGGCTTTTCATAGATGGCTTTTATGAGATTGAGAAATGTACCCTCTATTCCTACACTCTGAAGGGTTTTAATCAGGAAAGGATGCTGTATTTTGTCAAATGCTTTTTCTGCATCAATTGAGAGGATCATATGGTTCTTGAGTCTTTTCTTGTTGATATGATGTATCACATTGATTGATTTGCGAGTGTTGAACCATGCTTGCATCCCAGGTATGAATCCCACTTGGTCATGATGGATAATCCTTTTAATGTACTGTTGGATTCTATTAGCAAGGATCTTGTTGAGGATTTTGGCATCCATATTCATTAGAGAAATCGGTCTGTAATTCTCCTTTTTGAGGGGGTCTTTGCCTGGTTTGGGGATCAAGGTAATATTAGCCTCATAGAATGAGTTTGGTAGCTTTCCTTCTGTTTCTATTTTTTGAAATAGCTTTAGGAGAATAGGTATTATTTCTTCTTTGAATGTTTGGTAGAATTCCCCAGGAAAACCGTCTGGGCCTGGAGTTTTATTATTTGGAAGGTTGTTTATCACTGACTCAATTTCTTCATAGTTAATTGGCCTGTTTAAGAAATCTATTTCTTCCTGTTTCAGTCTTGGTAGTTTATAGGTTTCCAGGAATGTATGGAGGCCTGATTTTTGACCCAGAATGTGATTTTTTCTGGAGAATGTCCCATGTGCGCTTGAAAAGAATATGCATTCTGCTGGTTTAGGATGAAATATACTGAATATATATGAAGTCCATTTGGTTCAGTGTGTCACACAAAGCTATTGTTTCCTTGTGGATTTTCTACTTAGATGATCCATCCATTGATACAAGTGGGGTGTTAAAGTCCCCTACTGTTACTATATCATGTTTGATATTAATTGCTATATATATGTGGGTGCTCCCACGTTGGGGGCATATTTACAATTGTTAGATCTTGTTGGATAGTTCCCTTTATTATGATACAGTGCCCTTCTTCAAATCTTGTTACAGTTTTTAGTTTAAAATCTAGTTTGTCTGATATAAGTATTACTACTCTGGCGTTATTTTGACATCCAACTACATGACAGATGATTCCCCATCCCCTCACTTTCAATCTGCAGATGTCTTTAGGTCTAAAATGAGCCTCCCGTAGGCAGCATATAGATGGGTCTTGTTCTTTCATCCATGTTGACACTCTATATCATTTGATTGGAATGTTTAGTCCATTTACATTCAGAGTAAGTATTGATAGTTATAGATTTAGTGCCAATTTATTACTTATTTTGTCATTGTTTCTGGAGATTCCCTCTGTTCCTTTTTAGTTTTTGTCACTTCTGGTTTTTCTTTCCCAAAGAGTCCTCATAATATTTCTTGCAAGGCTGCTTTAGTGACCATGAACTCCTTTAGCTTGTTTTCTGGAAAACTCTTTTTATCTCTCCTATTCTGAATGATTGCCTTGTTGGATAGAGTATACTTGGGTGCAGAATTTACCCATTCAGCACATTCAATATATCATGCCAGTCTGGCTTGCCAAATTTCTGTAGAGAGATCTACTGCTAACCTGATATGTCTTCCCTTGTATGGCAGGGACTTCATTTGTCTTGCAACTTTTAGGATTTTTCCTTTATCAATACATTTTGCAAATTTAATTACAACATGCCTTGTTTTGTTGATTTTGATGGGAGTTTTCTGTGCCTCTGGGATTTGGATGTCTGTTTCCTTTCCCAGATTAGGAAAGTTTTTAGCTATAGGTCCCTCTAATAAACCTTCTGCCCTCTTTTCTCTCTTCTTCTTCTTCTGGGACTCTTATGATACTAATGTTATCATGTTCAGATCTCTCTTTTGTTCAGCTTCAATTTTTCCATAATTCTGTATTCTATATCACTTATTCATTCGTCTGCTTCTTCTGTCCTTGTGGTTATTACATCTAATTGGTTTTGAATATCAGATATTGCATTGTTCACTTTTGCTTGATTGTGTTTTAACTTTTTAAACTCTGCAGTATGGGTCTCCCTGATGTCGTCCATGTTTTTCTCAAGTCCACTGAGTATCCTTATGATTGTTGCTTCAAATTCTGTATCAGGCGTATTATTTATATCTGTTTGGATTAGATCTCTGGCTGTGACCTTTGCTTGTTCTTTTTGGGGGGTGAATTCCTACATCTTGACATTTTGTCTAGGTCCCTTTCTTCCATGCGTTAGAAAAACCTGTTGTTTTCTGCTTTTGTGAGTAGTAGCTTTAGAATAGGTTATATAGGGCCCAGGGCCTGGAATTTCAGAAACCATCTCTGATATGTGCTGTGTGCACTCTGCTGCTGTGTTTTGGCTGCTCCATGCCTCAGGTTATTCATCTGTAGAGGCTCTCCTTGCCTGCAGTGGACAGTGTTTGGACCTTGGCCAGAATGTGACAAGCTTTAAATAGGTTTGTTCTGGTCTGCTTCTTAAATGAGATCTGATGCTACTTCCACTCGAACTGAAGCTCTGCAGAACTGTATGGTCAGTAGACATGGTGCAGGGTGGAGGGGTTTGGGCTGGTCTTCGGGGGAAGGGGCCCACGATGCTGGTCCTTAGGCACAGCTGCCCGAGACAAGCAGTACCAGCAGACTCCAGGAGGGTGGGACCTAGTGTAAGTAGGTTAGGCAGCCAGTGTTGGTGCTGTGCTGTTTACTGGAGTTGGTTTATCCTGTGGGGTGTGGGAATGAAATGGTGTCAGCCTACTCCTTTGTCCCCAGAGAGTGGTCTCCATGCTTGCTGGTTTCAGGGAAGGACTCCCAGAATAGCGAACAATTCCCCTCATGTGTCCTATGTGTTTCTCAATTGCTGTTTTCACACTCTTTGTCTCTGGGTTGCTTGTTCACCTGGAGCAGCACCTTGCACTGTGGACTCTACCATAGCCAAGCCTACTAATTTTCAAAACTCCAAACTTTAGGGACTTGGTGTGGCAGGGACCTGAGCTGGTCTTCTTGGGGAGGGTCTTGCTGCACTGGGACTGACAGAGGTCTGATCCAGAACAGCAGACCTGCTAGAGCACAGGGTATGGGATTTGGAGCAAAGCAGGCTTAATGACCAGTGTCCAGGTTAGCTGCCCTCAGCTGGTGTCTCTGTGCCTGTGCTGAGGGGTGGGGAAGTGAAATGTCACCTTGCTGGCTCCTTTGTCCCCAGAAGCAATGCCACCTCTTGCAGATGCACTCCAAGGAGAGGAACAGTACCCCCATTGTGCCCTAGGCGATCCTCAGATCACACTGTCTGCACTGTTTGCCTGCCTTCTCTCCAGGAGCAGGACTGCGCCTTCACAACTCTATCCCAGAGAAGTCTACAGACCTCCAAAACTCCAGACTTGGATCCCCACTGGTTGTAAAAACTTACAAAAATCAGCCCCTCTCATTTTTCCAGCCAATGACTTCGGGGAAATATTTTCTTTGTGTGCATCCCTGTGCATTCCACTCTCTCTCACCTCTCTCCATAACCAGGGCTCCCTCTCCTCCATGGCACCCACTATCTGTTTCTCCCCCAAACCATGACTCCACACTTCCTACCTTCCTCAATGTGACCTTTTCACTCCCTCTAGTTGTGCAGTTTGTTCTATCAGTCCTCAGGTTGATTTTTTGGGTATTCAGAATGATTTGATAGTTATCTGGCTGTGTTCGAGGGACGAGCTGAGCCTAGGTCCTCCTACTATATCACCATCTTAGCTCTCCCTGCTACCCACTTTGCTATGTATTTAAAGTGTAATAGATTTAAATTTTGGATTAGTCATAACTTTTCTTTCTAGTAGTTAATACAAATTTTATATTAAGAATTACTCTTTAAAATATCTAGAATAACATTGTATGCCAACTATACTTCAATAAAAAATAATTTAAAAACATCTAGAGATGAGTAAAATAATAGAATATAAGGACTGAGATATTTACTACAGTACAGTTCTCAGGTAATAAACTCTGATTAATTAAAAAAATATTTTTTTTACTTAGTTGTTAAAAATATTTTGGATACATAGGTGTGAGTTTTATAAAATGTAGTCCCAGCTCTACTGTTAATGGGGTGTATGATTTTAAGCAGGTCACTAAACTTGCTATTCTGCCTTAGTTTTTCTTGTTCTCTTATTCACTTCAAAAACATTCCGAAAATATAGAAAAAGTTCAGGAAATAATAGAGCAAATACTTACACGCACTTACTTTGCTGCCTTTGTATCTAAAATAACATTATTTTTTAAAAAATTTACTTAAATCATATTTTACTATGTATACTATTCTGCAACTTGCTTTTCCCATTCAACTTTGTAAGATTTAATTATATTGAGATCTAGAGATCTTGTTCATACATTTTACTTCCTGTATAATACAGCAGTTTATAAATACAATTGTGTTTATCCCTTTTATTTCTGGACATTGACTTTTTTCCCTAATCACAGACAATGGTGCATGAACATTCTCATGTACATGTATCTTTGTATATATATGTAGGGGTTTCTGCAAATATAAATTTGGAAGTAGAAGGATTAGGTTATGGGTCACGTGCATTTTTCATATACTCTGAGTTATTCAAGAAATATTAATTAAGCACCCATTCTTTATGCCAGATACTGTTTTTAATGCATCAGTATCATATATTAGAAGGTAATATATACTATGGAGAAAAATAAAGCAGAGATGGCAGATAGGAAGTATATGGCATGGTGGGTATGCAGTTGATGTACTTTTAAATAGGATGATCAGGAAAGACCTCGCTCAGAAAATGACATTTGAATAAAGAACTGAAGGGGAGTGGGAAATGTGGATGTCTGCAAGATGGATGAAAAGCATTCAGGCAGAGGAAACTGTAAGTGGAATTGTTTTTAGACACAAATGTCCTTGGTGTGTTTGGGAAATAACAAGAAGGCCAAGTGCCTGAGTAAAGTAATGAACAGTAATTGGAGATAAGGTCAGAAAAGTGGGGTGAGGCAGATCCCATAGAGTATTAATAGGCCATTGCAACGAATTTGGCTTTTGAGGCAGATATGGAGCCACTGGAGGGTTTTAAGCAGTAGAATGATATGATCGGAGTTATTTTAATAGGACCACTCTGGCCGCTAGGTTAAGAGCAGACTGTAGATATTATTAAATTGCTTTCCTAAGTGGATATGCCAATTTCAATTCTAATTACTCATTAGCAGGGTATGAGAATTTAGGCAACTAAATGTGTTCAACCATATATCTATTTCTTTTGTATGTTTTGGTTGAGTTTTTATGAAGAATGTTTTATATATATTTGAATGTCTGTAGTACTAGCACAATACCTGAAACAGGAGAAGGTGCCAGCAAATGTTGGGTGAATTAATCTCAAGATTTTTCAGAGCTAAAATGCATTTATATATCATCATATCCAACCCCTACATTTTACAGCTAAGGTAGTGAAGCCCAAGGCAGTGAATATCTTAAGGTCCCAAAGTTAATTAGTGGTAAAACAGGGATCAGAAATCCCAGTGTCCTGACTTCCAAGTCATTTTTCCAATTCACCTGTTTCCTAAACTTGACTGATAATAAAATCACCTGCAGATAACCTAAGGAGCTTGAGTAAGAATCAGAAACTCTAGGACAGTGCTTCTCAAACTCAGTGCATATAAATCATCTGGGAATCTTGTAAAAATAATTCTGATTCAATGTCTGTGGATGGGGTCTGAATCTCTACATTCCTAAAGAGCTCCAAGATGACACAGATGTTCCCAATTCTTGCACCACATGTGGGGGACCAAGGCATTAGAGAAGATATAAAAGTAATGTCTAAATACATGCTTACTATAACACATACACATGATTTTTTCTTTTTCTTAACTCTCAAACCTAAATATAAGCATAACCTCTCTTTATTTACCTCATTAAAAGAGTTTTCTGAAGTATCATTTGACGGAGGGTTGTTGATTTTTTCCTAATCTATTTTATAAATTATATTGTTTCCATATTAGCAACTGAAGGAGTGGCAAGTTCTTTGTTCATGTAACTAACCATGTGATAGGTGCTGGGATCAAAACTAAGAGTGATAATGAAAGAAATTTTCTATCTGAACATTTAAATTTCAAAAAACTTTGTTGCTTGCTCATGTCACATGCAAACTAGTTTCAAATGTTCTTTGTAGCACATCTCTAAGCTGTAGGTTTTAAAAACATCCTCATTTTATGAAAAATATTTGTCTTGCAATTAATTCTTTGGTCACCTTTGACTCACACATAAATAACACTACTGAAGAATAGATAAGGAAGCAGAAGAATATTTGCAATGAGGATAATACCTAATACCCCTAGCACAGTGAGTCTCTAATACAATGCCTTCTTCAATAAATACCACTGGCAGCAAGGTAGAACCAAGTGCCAGACTTTCTAGACATGCGACCTACTATAATTCTTAGAATTTCAAAACAAGGTAAGGGGATGTCATCTTCCAACATGTCCTCAGGAATCCAGAGCAGAGCATAACTTACTTCCTTACTTGCATTTTGGGGATACACCATGTTTACATCATATTCTATAGATGATTTAGGCTCACAAAGCCTTTATATCTTGAGTAATTTTAAAAAGTTATCCTAAGTATTGAAGCTATTCTTACTTGGTCATTTTTAGTGTTGTAGTGCTACTCATTGTGTCTTCCATTTGTTGTGTTTGAACATCAAATGCTTCAAATTGGTGTTCACATTTGTCCATTAGGGCAGAAATCTGTAAAAAGAAATATGGTCATAAGAAAAACTTACACTGAAAAGATGCTATCAGAACATCAAATGATTCTTTTTTTTTTCTTTGACTTTTCAAGGTTCATACTCCTCAATGTAGCATCCACAGACTTAACTACACCTGCCATGGACTTGGTTACCTACTGGGATTATAAAAAAAAAAAGACTGAGCATCCTGCAAGTAGTCTCAAAATGTATGCAGTCTTTTAAATATATAACTTACAGATCAACTTATGAAATTTGTGTACTCTTCCCTTAACAGTAAAAAAACAATATGTATTTCTGCTCTAGGCACTATCTTTTACTGACTCTTCATTGGAAGACAATTAGACCTTAGTTTAAAAGCCACTACCAAAATCATTTTCCTCACTAAGCACTTTGACTATGTCTGTCCTGCCCCTTAAGGCCTTTATCAGCACCCTGTAGCACCTTGCAATAGATTTAGATTTCTGACAGCTCAATGTGCTCATTAAACTTAAATCAATAGCTCCTATTATTTACAAATGTTAAGCCTTACCTTGCCCATTGTTACTGCAGTTTGAACTCTGGCTGCTACAGCATCAACCCTAGCACCCATTCTCAAAAAATTAATTGCTTGGTTCTTCTGGTGGATTACATTTTCAGCATGTATTCAGGCCACTTCTGTATTGCCTTTTTTTTTTTTAAGATTTTATTTATTCATTCGACAGAGAGACAGCCAGTGAGAGAGGGAACACAAGCAGGGGGAGTGGGAGAAGAAGAAGCAGGCTCATAGCAGAGGAGCCCGATGTGGGGCTCGATCCCGGAACGCCGGGATCACGCCCTGAGCCGAAGGCAGACGCCCAACCGCTGTGCCACCCAGGCGCCCCCTGTATTGCCTTTCTGAATGGCCTGTTTTAAACAGAAAAAAGTAAACAGTGGTGAAGACAAACAACAAAAGTAAATGTTGGCAAAGAAAGGAAGCAAAAGTACAGCCATTTTAAAAAACTTCCCTAAGTAGCCTATTTTTAATAATATTTAAGAGCTTTTACAATTAGCTTTTTAGGAAGTAAGAGAATTTATACTTCTTTACTTTCTAAATTATACTTAGAAAATATATTATCATTTATATGTTAAGAAATTAGAATATAGTTTGAAAAAAACTTCCCATAGTCACATCTTTGAGCCATTAACACAGCATATTTTAGTGCATAGTATTCTGAGTACCTAACCTATTTATTACAATATAAACTCATTTATCACAAAAGTACATGCACAGTGTATACTATTTACTCAGTATTTTTTTAAAAAGCTTAAATCAGGGGCGCCTGGGTGGCATAGCGGTTAAGCGCCTGCCTTCGGCTCAGGGCGTGATCCCGGCGTTATGGGATCGAGCCCCACATCAGGCTCCTCCACTATGAGCCTGCTTCTTCCTCTCCCACTCCCCCTGCTTGTGTTCCCTCTCTCGCTGGCTGTCTCTATCTCTGTCGAATAAATAAAATCTTTAAAAAAAAAAAAAGCTTAAATCACTAAATATATAACTACATCATCATTTCTAAAGGCTGTGTTGTATAAATGTACCATTAATCATGGTTTTCCTACACTATTCATAGTACATAAAATGACTTTAGATATTGCACACACATATATCTTCATTTTAATCATGCATTTATTTAAAATGGATGTAACAAGCATAAATCCATGCTTTTCCTGATGTAACAGCTTTGGCCAGGGCTAAACTTAAATGTGAATTTAAAGAAAGATGGGGTGGGTGGCTCAGTCAGTTAAGCATCTGACTTCAGCTCAGGTCACGATCTTGGGGTCCTGGGATGGAGACCTGCGTGGGGCTCCACACTCAGCGGGGAGTCTGTTTGTTCTTCTCCCTCTGCCCCTCCCCCTGATCATGGTTGCTCACTCTCTCTCAAATAAAATCCTTAAAAAATAAAGAAAAATATTTAATAGGTCACATGGTCCTCCAATAGAGCAAAAGAGAGAAGGTACAGAAGTGACTGAAATTTAAGAACATGAATCAGTTAAGATCCCGGATTGCTAGGTATTTAGTTTGTTTCCAATTCTTCAGTAATATAAATACCAATGTGATAAACATACTAGTATATGCAATCTCACACACTTTCCAAGTTTTGTTTTTTCACTAGTTAACATCCATAACCACGCATAGTTACACTTTCTCTTTCTTGCAACTCTCTTAGCAAGTTTCAAATATACAATAAAACGTTAACTATAGACACCATGGTGTATATTACATCCCCAGGACTTTATAAACAGAATTGTGTATCTTTTCATCTCCTTCCCCATTTTGCCCACCATCCCACATCCCACCACCAGCAACCGCCAACCTATTCTCTGTATCTGAGTTTAGATTCCACATAAACATAAGTGAGATTACACAGTATTTTCTTTTCTCTGACTTATTTCACTTAGCATAATGCCCTCAGAGTATATCCATGTTGTTTAATATGGCAGGACTTCCTTCTTTCTTTGTGGCTGAAAAATATTCCATTGTACATATATTCCACATTTTCTTTTTCCATTCATCCATCAATGGACACAGGTTGTTTCCATGTCTTGGCTATTGTAAATAATGCTGCAATGAACAATAGGGTAAAGGTATCTTTTTGAGGTAGTGTTTTTATTTCTTTTGGATAAGTACACAGAAGTGGAATTGCTGTGTCATGTGGTAGTTTTATTTTTTTTGAATTTTTTAAGGAAACTCCATTCTGTTTTCAATAATGACTGCACCAATTTACATTTCCACCAAAAATGCACAAGGTTTTCCTTTTCTCCACTTCCTCTCCCAAATTTGCTTTCTTCTTGTCTTTTTGGTAATAGTCATTTTAACAGGTGAGAGTTGATATCTCATTGTGGTTTTGATTTTTTTAATTAAATTCAATTTAGTTAACATATACTGTATTATCAGTTTCAGGGGTAGAATTTAGTGATTCAACAGTTGTATATAACACCTAGTAATTAATCCATCAAGTGCAATCCTTAATGACCATCACACAATTACCCCATCCTCCCAACCACCTCCTCTCCAGTGACCCTCAGTTTGTTTCCTATAGTTAAGAGTCTCTTAATGTTTGCTTCCTTCTCTGTTTTCATCTTATTTTATTTTTCCTTCCCTTCTCCTATGTTCCTCTGTTTTGCTTCTTAAATTCCACAAGTGAAATCATATGGTTATTTGTCTTTCTCTGACCTATTTTGTTTAGCATAATACTCTTTAGTTCCATCTACCTCATTGCAAATGACAAGATTTCATTCTTTTTGATGGCTTAGTAATATTCCAGTGTGTGTGTGTATACACACGCACACATACACACACACACACACACACACACACACATATATATATATATCACATCTTCTTTATCCATTCATCTGTTGATGGACATCTGGGCTCTTTCCATATTTTGGCTATAGTGGACAATGCTGCTATAAACATTGGGGTGCATGTGTCCCTTCAAATCACTATGTTTGTATCATTTGGATAAATACCTGGTAGTGAAATTGCTGGGTCACAGGGTAGTTCTATTTTTAATTTTTTGAGGAACCTCCATACTGTTTCCAGAGTGGCTGCACCTGTTTGCATTCCTGCAGGTTCCCCTTTCTGTGAATCCTTACCAAAATCTGTTGTTTCCTGAGTTGTTAATTTTATCCATTCTGACTGATGTGAGGTGGTATCTCATTGTGATTTTGATTTGTGTTTCCCTGATGCCAAGGGATATGGAGCATTTTTTCATGTGTCTGTTAGGCATTTGTAGGTCTTCTTTGGAAAATGTGTCTTCATGTCTTCTGCCCATTTCTTAACTGGACTTTTTCTTTTTTGGGTGATGAGTTTGATAAGTTCTTTACAGATCTTGGATATTAGCCCTTTATTTGGTAAGTCATTTGCAAATATCTTCTCCCATTCTGTAGGTTGCCATTTAGTTTTGTTGACCGTTTGCTGTGCAAAAGCTTTTTATCCTGATGAAATCCCAATAGTTCATTTTTGCTTTTGTTTCCCTTGCCTTTGGAGACGTGTCTAGCAAGAAGTTGCTGTGACCGAGGTCAAAGAGGTTGCTGCCTGTGTTCTCCTCTAGGATTTTGATGGATTCCTAGCTCACAATTAGGTCTTTCAACCATTTTTAGTTTATTTTTGTGTATGGTGTAAGAAAGCGGTCCATTTTCATTCTTCTGCATGTGGCTGTTCAATTTTCCCAACACCATTTGTTGAAGAGACGGTCTTTTTTTCCATTGGATACTCTTTCCTGCTTTGTTGAAGATTAGTTGGCCATAGAGTTGAGGGTCCATTTCTGGGTTCTCTATTGTGTTCCATTGATCTATGTGTCTGTTTTTGTGCCCATATCATACTGTCTTTGATTTGCATTTCCCTGATAAGTGATATTGAAAATCTTCTTATGTGTATTTTGGACATCTGTAATATTTTCTTTGGAAAATTGTCTATTTGGATCCTGTGCCCATTTTTAAATCAGATTTTTTTATTGAGTTGCATGAGTTCTGTACATGTTTTGGATATTAATGCCTTATCAGATATATGGTTTGCAAATATTTTCTCCCATTCTATAGGTTGCCTTTTCATTTGTTAATGGTTTCCTTTGCTGTGCAAAAAACTTTCAGCTTGATGTAGTTGCACTCATTTATTTTTGCTTCTGTTGCCTTTGCTTTTGTCATCAAATCCAAAAAATCATCACCAAGATCAATGTCAAGGAGCTTATTCCCTGTATTTTCTTATGTCCAAATTTTTAATCCATTTTGACATAATTATTGTGTATGGTTTCAGATAATGGTCCAGTCTCATTCTTTTGCATGTGGATGCCCAGTTTTCCAAATACCACTTATTAAAGAGACCATCCCTTCCCCATAGTGTATTTTTGGGTCCTTTGTCATAAATTAATTTGCTATATGTGCATGGATATATTTCTGGGCTTTCCCTAATTCTGTTTTATTGATCTATATACCTGTTTTTATGCCAATACCAAACTGTTTTGATTACTACAGTTTTGTAATGTAGTTTGAAATCAGGAAGCATGATGTCTCCATCTTTGTTCTTTTTCAAGATTGCTCTATTTGGGGTCTTTTGTGGTTTCATACAAATTTTAGGATTGTTTGTTCTGGTTAAAATGCCAATGGGATTTTGATATGGATTGCACCAAATATGTAGATTGCTCTGAGTACTATGGACATTTAAAAAATATTATTCCAATCCATGAGCATGTAGTATCTTTTCATTAATTTGTGTCTTCTTCAATTTCTATTAACAATGTCTTATAGTTTTCAGTGTACAGTTCTTGGACTCCTTTGGTTAAATGTATTTCCAGGTATTTTATTATTTTTGACACAACTGTAAATGGATTGTTTTCTTAATTTCTCTTCCTGATAGTTTATTTGAAGTGTGTAAAAACACAACCAATTTTTGTATATTGATTTTGTAACCTGCAACTTTACTGACTTCACTTATTCTAATAGCTTTTTGGTAGCATCTTTAGGGTTTTCTATATGTAATATCATGCCAGCTACAAACAGAGTCAGTTTTATCTCTTTCTCATTTGGATGTCTTTTATATCTTTGTCTTGCCTAATTGATTTGGGTAGGACTTGCCAAGCATGTTGAATTGAAGTGGTAAGAGTAGGCATCTTTGTCTTATTCCTGATCTTAGAGGAAAAGCCTTCAAATTTTCATCTTTGAGGATGATGTTAGCTGTGGGTTTTTCATATGTGGCATTCATTATGTTGAAGTACATTTTGTCTATAGCCACTTTGTTGAGAGTTGTTATCATGAATGGATGCTGAATTCTGTCAAATGATTTTTTTGCCACCTATCAAGATGATTTTATGATTTTTATCCTTCGTTTTGTTAATGCACTATATCATATTGATTGATATCTATATATTGAACCACCTTTGCATCCCTGGATTAAATCCCATTTGATCACATTGCATGATACTTTCATGTATTCTTGAATGCAGTTTGCTAGGATTTTGTTGAGGATTTTTGCATCTCTGTTCATCAAGGAGACTGGCCTATAATTTTCTTTGCATGTAGCTTCCTTGTTTGCTTTTGGGATCAGGGTAATGCTGCCCTCATAAAGTAAGTCTGAAGTATTCCCACCTCTTTTATTTTTTGAAAGAATCTGAGATGGATTGATATTGTTTCTTAAATGCTTGGTATAATTCATCAGTGAAGACATCTGGTCCTGGACTTTTGTTTCTTGTTAATTTGCATATTTTAATACTGCTGTGCTTGTGTGAGATTTGGAACTTCAAAACTCATTTTTATTATCAATATACAAAAATATCGGACTAAAACTCTTTTCAGGCTTTCTCTTCCCTTGCAGTAGTTGGGCTTATGTTTTTAGAAAAGGATAATCCTAAAATATCAATTTTAAATTTACTTTTTCTTTTTTTAAAAGAATTTATTTATTTATTTATTTATTTATTTATTTATTTATTTATTTGAAAGAGAGTGTGCAAGGGTGTGGGAAGAGCAGAGGGAGAGGGACAAGCAGACTCCATGCTGAGTGCAGAGCCTGATGCAGGGCTTGATCTCATGACCCTGAGATCATAACCTGAGCTGAAATAAAGAATTGGATGCTTAACCAACTGAGTTACCCAGGCGCTCCTAAATTTACTTTCTCTTCTAACTTAGACTAATTACTTCCATTTCCTTTTCTGACAGTTTTCCTAACTTTAAGTTTTCACTATTAAGAGTGTCAACAAAATACACAAAGTAACTCAATTTAAGGACTGGGTATACACTATTACTAAAGGTCTAAATATCTAAAACATTAAAATATTTAAATATAAAATACACATGTGCAATATTCCTTGTATATATGTACCACAACTTCTTAATCCAGTCATCTGTTGAAGGGCATCTCGGCTCCTTCTACGATTTAGCTATTGTGGACAAACCTGCTATGAACATTGAACAATGGAATATTACTCAGCTATCAAAAAGAACGAGTTCTCAACATTTGCTGCAACATGGATGGCACAGGGGGAGATAATGCTAAGTGAAATAAGTCAAGCAGAGAAAGACAATTATCACATGGTTTCTCTCATCTGTGGAAAATAAGAACTAGGAAGATTGGTAGGAGGAGAAAGGATAATGAAAGGGGGGTAAACAGAAGGGGGAATGAAACATGAGAGACTATGGACTCTGAGAAACAAACTGAGGGCTTCAGAGGGGAGGGGGGTGGGGGAATGGGATAGCCTGGTGATGGGTGGTGGGGAGGGCACGTATTGCATGGTGCACTGGGTGTTATACGCAACTAATGAATCATCGAACTTTACATCAAAAACCAGGGATGTACTATATGGTGACTAACATAATATAATAAAAATAAACATAAAATAAAATAAAATAAAATAAAATAAAATAAAATAAAATAAAATACACATGTGCAGAAAAGAGTTAACATTGAAAGGCTAAGACTGCTATCCTTAGACAGGTCTAATTGCAAGTTTGTAACTTGGCTGGCATCTAGGACCTTGGATTTTGGGTGGGTTCCCATCATTCCCAGAACTGTTAAGAGTGGTTCACTGTACCTAAATTGTTTGTACGTAGAGTGTGGTTTATGTCAAACACTCGATATCTTTCTGGGAGTCTAGAATTTTGGTGTGTGCTAGGCAGAGAATGCCTACATGACTTCCAATGAAAGCCTTAGACTCCTAGGCACAGGAGAACTCTCCTTCCTGGTAGAGAACATTCCACACATGTCACAGTTTATTACTAGAGGAATTAAACTTCTCCCATGTGACTCCACTGAAGAGAACTCTTGGAAACTTGAGCCTGGATTCCTCTTTGTCCCATGTGCCTTTTCCCTTGGTTGACTTTGGGTTGTATCCTTTGAGGTTAATATATCATAGCCATGAGTACAATATATGCTGAGTCCTGTAAATTCTCCTAGGAAATACACAATACATAAACTACAATATGTATTAATGCTATGCACTGTTTATTTTTTTAAAGATTTTATTTATTTGTCAGAGAGAAAGAAAGAGAGCGAGCGAGCAAGCAAGTGCACAAGCAGGGGGAACAGCAGGCAGAGCAGGCAGAGTGAGAAGCAGGCTCCCCGCTGAGAAAGAAGCCCCATGTGGGACTCGATCCCAGGACCCTGGGATCATGACCTGAGCCGAAGGCAGACACTTAACTGACTGAGCCACCCAGGCATCTCAGTGCTATGAACTGTTTAGATATAATACTTAAGAGGCCTAGAAATTTAATACTTAGAAATTTAAATGAGCCAAAAATGTTAAATATTATTCTTGAATATAGGCTTTATACTTCTCAGTAAGAGTGGTTTTGGCTACAAACCAAAGGGCAGTGTACAGCTATAGGTAAAAGTGTGGGAATTCACAGTGCCTGGATAGACAAAATCTGACTTGTATATGCCTTCCTGGATGAAACTAATTGAAAAGCAAAGGAGGAGTGCTTGGAACACTGGGCTTCCTTTGACGTTTCTTGGCTGAAAGTGGCAAGAGTCTTCCTGTGGCTCAAGGTTCTCATCTAGGGAGTAAATGTTTACATTTTAAAGAAAAACAGACACCCATGGTGGTCACGTACTTCACGAATTCCTTGCCTCCTCACCTTTATCACATGCTGCCCCATATATTACTGTCTTGACCATTAAGCTTTCTTCCTTGCTTTGCATTTGCACCTGGTGTACTGATATGACCCCAATAAAAGTGGAGACAAAGCCTAGTTCAAGGCCTTTCACCACTAGATCATCTGGTCCCAGGCCTCTCCTTTCTCCTTCTAAGGTGTCTGGAGTAATTTTTTCATTCGCCATCTCAGGGTTATTGAATATAACCCATGGTTCCCTGATTGAGGAACTTTAGATTTAGAAGTATGGGAAAGAGTTGAAAAAATTTAAAAGGGAGCCATGAACAAGGAATGAGGGTACCTCTTGCCTCCCTTACATTGTGGAGCTAGTGAGATCTGCTTTGACTCCATTACATATTGAAGATACATCTAGCATTCCAAAAGAAACAGAAAGAGAATTCCCGCTCCCTCAGTTTCCCCTGTTAACTCCCCAACCCAGCAGGCCAAGTTGACTGAAACGGAAGAACTCCCCCCCACCAACCTCCCCTCTTTGGGGAAGTTTCTCTGCTGCTGCCTGCCCCTGCCAAGCAACTGTTACTAAAAAATTGCCTTTCAGAGGCTATGCTCAGAGGAGAACTCTCAGCTTTCCCCATCATAGTAGGACAACAACAACGCATTTACGAAGCACTTGCCTTCAATTCCTTTAAGGAAATTAAAAAAAGCATACAAGAAAATGGTGCCACAAGCCCATTTTCTAAAGGCCTTATTACCTCTCTCACAGACCATTATGCCATGTCACCATGGGATTGGCAAACACTCTGTAAAACAGCCCATGAAATTCCTCAATATCTTATTTGGCTATCAGAATTTGATGATTTATGTGAGCAACAGGCTACCCAAAATCAGATGTCCGGAATCCCTATAACAGCCCTTATGTTAGGGCTGAGGACAATATTCTGCAATGGACCAGCAGCTCAATTTTGATCCACAAATGTATGACCAAACTTCTCTCTGTGCAAAGAGAACCTGGAAACGCATCCCTAAAAATAATGTGACACAGGGTTCGTTTGCTAGTATCAAGCAGGGACCACAACAGCCCTTTATAGAGCTCACTGATAAACAACAGGCAACAAGAAGACAGGTCAATCATAATCAGGCTGATATCTTACTGCTTCAGCTGGCCTTTGAGAATGCCAATAAAGACTACCAGGATGCTATGAAAGGAATAAGAGCTAAAGCCACTGCCACTGGAGACCTTATCAGGGCCTACAATAGGTAGGAACAGAAACCCACAAAGCCAGGGTTTTTGCAGCTCTAAGACCCCCAAATTCCCAACAGCAACAACAACAAAAGAAGAAAAGAAAGAAAGGAAAATTCCCAAACCCATTTTCAATGTGGCAAGCCTTTGTTGTTTCAATGCTCAAGGAGAACTCTCTTTTAATCTTCCTAAAGATGTTTGGCCCTGTTGTAAAAAGGGCTTTCATTGGGCTAAACAATACAAATCAAGGAGGGCACGTATTGCATGGTGCACTGGGTGTTATACACAAGTAATGAATCAAGGAACTTTACATCAAAAACTTGGGATGTACTGTATGGTTACTAACATAACATAATAAAACACTTTTATAAAAAAAAATTTGATTCTGATGGGAATCTCTTTTATTTGGAAAACTTCCAAGTGGGCCCTGCCTAGGCCCCTCAAACAATGGGGCCAATGACCTTCTTCCTGACAGATGGGAAAACAACAGTCCTCTTCCTCCCAGCAGACACCCTGACAAGCGCTGGGTTGGACCTTCTCACCCAGTCAGAACTAATTCTTAAGGAAGGGGATGATCAAAAAAAAAAAAGTCTTCAAGGAGGTGTGGGGACCCTTGCCCCAGGGGACAATGAAATTATTATTAGGGAAATCAAACCTAAGTTTAAGGGGTATTATAGTCATTCCAGGAGTTACTGACTGTGATTATCAAGGGGAAATTCAAGTACTTGCGACCTGTAAAGGCTTGCATATTTTTCCCTCTCAAAGTAAGATAGCTCAACTATTGCTCCTAGCCCTACTGGGTCCCTGGGGCATCTCAGAACCCGCAGCGGACCCAAAGTTTCGGGAGCACAGGGCCCAAAGGAACTTATTGGGCCCAAACTATAACTAGCCAAAGACCACTACTATTAAAATTCAAGACAAGGTTTTCACAGGACTAATAGATACAGGTTATTAATACTATTATTAGTCAACAGGAATGGCCCTCCCACTTGGCCTCAAAAAAGAGCCCTTGATTCAGTCACTGGAATCAGAACTTGCTCTCAACAGTTACAGAGCACCTCTATATTAACCTGTTGAGGGCCAGATGGAAAAATTGAGTATTCACAGCCTCTCCTTTTAAATACTCCTATTAATCTTTGGGGACAGGACCTACTTGCCTAATGGGACTTTAGGCTAGGCACTTACCATTTTTGACTGGGGTCACTGCTTGTGTGCTTCCCCTGCCTCTGACCTGGGAGACTTCTTCCCTGGTCCAGGTTGAGCAGTGGCCCCCAAAAGGGGAAAAACTTTAAAAACCCATCATCTAGTTCGAAAAGACCTAAAAGCAGATCATACTGAACCCTCCCATGGCCCCTGGAATACTCCCATTTTTGTCATTCCAAAAAGATCAGGGAAATGAAGGCTATTATATGATCTCTGAGCCATTAATGCATCATACAACCAATGGGGGCCCTACAACCTGGGCTCCCCTCTCTGGCCATGATTCCACAAGATTGGCATGTCATTGTTATTGATCTCAAAGACTTTTTTGTTTGTTTGCTTGCCTGTTTGTTTGTTTTACCATTCCCCTGGCTGCACAAGACAGGGAAAATTTTGCTTTTATCCTTCCTTCCTAGAACAATGAGCAGCCTAATGCTTGGTTTCAATGGAAAGTTCTCCCGCAAGGCATGTTTAATAGTCCTACTATATGCCAATATCATGTTCACCAAGTCATACACCCCCTTTGAAAAAGATGGCCCTCCACTAAGCTAGTCCATTACATGGATGACATTTTAATTGCTCACCCATCCCAGGATATTACTTTTCAAAATTTTCAGGCTTTACAGTCAGAAGTAACTTCTCATGGGATGTATATTTCCCCTGATAAAAGTACAGTGCCTATCCCCATGGCTTTATTTAGGCTACTTACTTACCAAACGACAAATTAGACCTCAAAAATTAGTTCTTTGCAACAACTCTCTTAAAACCCTTAATGACTTCCAAAAGCTCTTAGGAGATATTAGCTGGATTAGACTGTTACTGGGAATTCCAAAAGCTGTTCTTTCTCACCTCTTTGAAATCCTTCAAGGAGAATTAACCTTACACTCCCCTCGTTATCTTAACCCACAAGCCTCTAAGGAATTACTAGTTGAGCAAATGCTCTCAGATCATTATCTTGACCCTGTCAACCCTGCATCACCTATCAGGCTTTTTATTTTTACTCCTAAATTTCCTTCTGCCTTGCTTGGGCAATTAAATCCTGTTTTACGATATCTGGAATGGCTCTTTCCTTGTAACTCTCCCTCTACAATGTTATCTCCATATCTAGAGATGATTACAGACCTCATCCCTCATCATTAAAGGTCGTAAACACTGTTTTCAACTTACAGATCATTCACAATCCACTGTATAAGCCTCAATTTGAAACCGCGTTGTTTCAAACACTTTCATTACAAATTGCAATGGTAGATTTCATAGGAGAAATCACCCATTCCCTACCCCCTGACAAACTTTTGCATTGGTTTGGGACCACACATCTTGTTTTCCCCAAAAGGCTTACCCAATAACCCCTTCCCCAAGCTAAGACTCTTTTTATAGATGGGTCGGGAAAGTCAGGAAACTCTGGCCCCCAAATAATTCAATTACTCGCTTGGGATTTTCATTGTGTGCTAAAATAGGAGCTTTTAATCCTTGCCCTAGAAACTTTTCCTAATGAGCCTATCAACATTGGTAGTGATTCATCTTATTCTGTGTTTGTTCTCAAGCAGCTAGACACAGTGCGTATCAAAACCACCATAGACCCTGAAGTCCTTTTAACTTTTCTCTCGACTCCAGCAACTCCTCCATATGTGCTGTCATCCTCTTCTTATTTCTCACAGTAGATCTCATAGCAGCTTACCAGGGCCACTCACTCACAGGAACTCATAAGCAGATAACCTAGTGATGATGTCTCTCCTACAATAAGCTCGCTTGTCACATGATTTTTCCACCACAATTGGTGTTCTCTACACAAACGATTTCATCTAACACAACAAATTAAATTTATTATACTCCAATTTCCTGATTGCTAGGCCACTGGCACTACTTCTCACCCACAGGGTACCAACCCTCGAGATTTCACAGCCAAGGATCTCTGGCAAACTGACATTACACATATCCCTGCCTTTGGAAAACTTCATTACGTACATGTCTCAATTGATACATTTTCCAACTATATGTTCGCCTTAGTACACACAAGGGAATCCACAAAACAGGTAACCAAATACCTTCTCACAGCTTTTTCTTATATGTGCATCCCTGAGACCATCAAGACAGATAATGTGCCAGCTTTCACAGCGATCCTTTAAAGAGTTCTGTACTCTTTGGGGAATTACATATCACACTGGCATCCACTATAATTCACAAAGGCAAGCCCTCATCAAACGAGCACACTCCACCCTTAAAAACATGTTAAAGAAACAAAAAAGGGGGAATATGGGCCTGAGCAATCAAGACCCCACTGCACAATTATACAAAGCACTAACTTTAAATCTTTTCAACTTGAATGATCAATTTCTAACCCCTGCCCTAAAACACTTTACAAAGAAATCCCCAGGACCATGCCCCTTGGTCCTTTGGAGGAACCCCAACTCTAATCTATGGCAAGGTCCCCATGAACTCATCACTTGGGTCAGAGGCTATGCCTCTGTCTCCACACAGGAAGGATCTCTTTGGCTCCTGGTGCTGAACATCAAGCCATATCATGGCTTGGCATGAATCAAACCTGACTCCACAGATAAGCCAACTGAAGCTGGATGCTCCTCGACCTCAGAATTGCTCATTGCAGAAGACACAACATGCCACTGAAATAACTTATGGAAGCCTGAAGAAAGACTCAAAAGGCTGGAGAAATCCTACAGATGACAAGACAAGCCCACACACCCGAAAACATGTTTATGGCCATGTTCTCAGTGATAAGTACAACTTCTATTGTGGTGGGTACATTTTACTGTCTTATTCCAGGAGCTACAGCTACTTATTATTGGGCATACATGCTTAACCCTCCCCTCTGGAAGCCCTTAACATGGGCTGACATGCCCTTCCTGTGTTTAATAATAACTCTAACTGGATAAGAGGGACTTCTTTTCCTTTTACACAACCCCAACTCAATGGCTCCAGAAGGAGGGCTCGAGCACCTAATAACACAGAGTTATATGCCTCCAACTTTCCAATTTGTGTTGCCTTGTCTGACCCTCTTTGCATAATGGCTACTCCTCAAATCTGTTTACATTTTCTGCCAAGAGATCCCAATAAAAGATCCCATTTAACTTTTATTTCTGTTGGAAGCATCCAACATGGCAATTGGATCACCTATAAGAGCCACTCTTCTCTCCTCTCCTGTGAGAAAAGCACTAAACGGACTCCCTCTTCAGAGAGGGTTTCCTGGGAAACATGTAGGACCTTCGATCCTCACCTTCTTAAATTAGGTAATCATATCATCTTAGATTGGAGTCCTAAAGGACGTTTCATAGCCAATAACATGGAAATTAAAGTCCACCCTGTCGGTAATGGGAGTTGGATTGGCAGGACTACCTCTCCCATAATCTGGCATGAGGGGGGGCTCAGTTCTTCCCTTCCCCAAACAGAACCTCTTCCCAATCATCTCTCTGAAGATTAGGATATTTATTCTTTCCTCTTTCCATTGGCATGAAAGATATAGCAATAATTCTGGCAGTTATTCTATAACCCTTTAAAAAACTTTACTGACTTCGTTCAGTTGTGTATTCCTCGCCCATATGTCTTTCTGTTTGGATCCAATATATCTCTATTTAAGAAAGAAGGGCTATATACTATCAAACCCTCCGGTAGCCAGAGGGCATATTACTCAGCTTGCCTAAATAATTACAATATTACTCACCACAAGGCTACCCAGGTCTTTGTTTTTAAAAGGCACCCTTTCAGTTTTATCCCTGTCAACCTCACCCGACTTTGGGAGAAGTCAAAATCACTCAGCATTCTTTTTTTTTTTTTAAAGATTTTATTTATTTATTTGACAGAGAGACAGCCAGCGAGAGAGGGAACACAAGCAGGGGGAGTGGGAGAGGAAGAAGCAGGCTCAGAGCAGAGGAGCCCGATATGGGGCTCGATCCCATAACGCCGGGATCACGCCCTGAGCCGAAGGCAGGCGCTTAACCACTGTGCCACCCAGGCACCCCCAAAATCACTCAGCATTCTTAATCAGGCCCTTAGTGAATTAAGAAGGACACACAGGTTTCTAGGATTGCTTACAGCCAGCATCATAGCTGCTGTCTCTATTTAACAGCTACTAGTGTTGCCATAGCTGCCCTTACTCATACTATTCAAACGCTCAATATGTCACTCAAATAGCCTATAACATAACCCGAGAATTCCAACTGCAGCAAACTATTGGCCAAAAAATATTAGGGAGACTCCAACTTTTGGAGGCCGCAATAGAGTATCTGGGAGAAAAATAGGAAGCACTTAACTTCCTCCAAAGCCTTAATTGTGATTGGGGCAAAAATGCCATTTGTGTAAACCCCGTTTTGGAAAAATTCATTACATAACTGGGAAATAATTAAAAAATACCTTCAAGGTTCTCTTCATGATAATTTAACCCTGGATATTCACAATCTCAAGGAGCAGATTTTAGCCTCCCTTACTGCTATTAATAAACATGAATATGGAGGCAGGGAGTAAAGATGGCAGAGGAGTAGGGGACCCCTTTTTCAGACGGTCCCCTGAGTCGAGTTGGATAGGTACCAGACCAGCCTGAACATCCACGGAATCAGCCTGAGACGCGGGAAGATACATCTGGATCTCTACAAATGAACACCTCCAGCGCTGAGTATTGAGGTACGAAGCTGGGAGCCGTGAAACCACGCACAGATATCGGAAGATAAATGGAAGGGGGAGGGAGCTGCCACGTTCGGGCGCCGGGAAGCGGTAGCCACCTGAACGGGCAAGCGAGAGGAATCGTGGACCAGCACCCGTGAGAGAGAAGACTGAGACCTTGAGCCGGGGAACACGAGCCACCAGACTGAAACGGAGCTACTGTGCACTCACTGGAACCAGACTGAGACCGGGAGCTCCGAGAGTGTGCGGGGTCGGCTGGTGGCTGGTGGTGTTAGAAACACAAAGGACAGAGAAGCCCTGGAAGTGAGGGCTGGGATGCCGATTGTGGGGCGCACATCCCGGGACGCTGCAGGGTTGAGCAGCACCAACAGAAACAAAGTTAAAGTGGCCAGAACATCAGTGGAGAATGGTCCAAGAACCCTCTGTTCTGAGACAGAGGCTGAGATTCGGCTACTGATGCTCTGACTCTCAGAAGAGGCACAACAAACCACCAGGGAAAGCCGCCAGAGAACAAAAGCCTGGGAATACCAGCTCACAGTGTGCCCAGCCCCATCCCTCCTTGCAGGGAACCCATATGGAGACTCTACCCAAACAGGGTTCCTGAGTATTGGTGTGGCAGGTCCCTCCCCCAGAAGGCAGGCTGAAAAATCAAGAAGCCCATATCCTTAAGATCCCTATAAAACAAGTGCGCATGGCCTGAGTCCCAGTCAATAATTTGGGCTCTGGACAAGCCCGCAATATCTCCTCATCAGAATGAAGAGAAGGAGAAGTCCCCCCCAGAGAAGAAACAACAACGAGTCTGTGGCCTCTGCCACGGAACTAATGGATATGGATATAACCAAATTATCAGAAATAGAATTCAGAGTAACAATGGTCAAGATGATGTGCAGACTTGAAAAAAGTATTAACGAAAATGTTAATGAGAATATAGAATCTCTAAGTGCGGAAATGAGAGTGAATCTGGCAGAAATTAAAAATTCTATGAGCCAAATTCAGTCAAAACTAGAGGCTCTGACGGGCAGGGTGAATGAGGCAGAAGAACGTATCAGCGAACTGGAGGATGGGTCATTAGAAGAGAAAGCGAAAATAGAACCGGGACTCAAAAAAATCCACGCTCAGAAAGTAGGTTACGGGAGATAACTGACTAAATGAAACGATCCAATGTCAGAATCATCAGCATCCCCGAGGGGGTGGAGAAAAACAGAGGTCTAGCAGAGATATTTGAACAAATTGTAGCTGAAAACTTCCCTAATCTAGCAAGGGAAACAAACATTCGTGTCCAAGAGGCAGAGAGGACCCCTCCCAAACTCAACCACAACAAACCTACACTATGTCACGTCATAGTGCAAATCGCAAATATTAGATCCAAGGATACAGTATTGAAAGCGGCCAGGGCAAAGAAATTTCTCACGTACCAAGGCAAAGGTATCAGAATTACGTCAGATCTGTCCACACAGACCTGGAATGAGAGAAACGGTTGGGGGGAGCATTTTTAAGGCTCTTTCAGAGAAAAACATGCAGCCAAGGATCCTTTATCCAGCAAGGCTCTCATTCAGAATTGATGGAGAAATAAAGAACTTCCAGAATCGCCAGTCATTAAACAATTTTGTAACCACGAAACCGCCCTACAGGAGATATTAAGGGGGGTTCTATAAAGGTAAAAAGGCCCCAAGAGTGATACAGAACAGAAATTCACAACCAATACAAACAAAGACTTTACTGGAAAAATGGCATCATTAAAATTCTATCTCTCAGTTCTTAGTGCCAACATGAATGGTTTAAATGCTCCCATAAAACGCCACAGGGCGGCAGGTTGGATAAAAAGAAATGACCCATCCTTTTGCTGTCTACAAGAGATTCATTTTGAAGGTAAAGATACATTCAGACTGAAAATAAAGGGATGGAATACCATCTTTCATGCCAATGGACCTCAGAAGAAAGCTGGGGTAGCAATTCTCATATCAGACAGATTGGATTTTAAACTAAAGGCTATAGTTAGAGACACAGAAGGGCACTATATTATTCTTAAAGGATGTATCCAACAAGTGGATATGACAATTATAAATATCTATGCCCCCAACAGGGGAGCAGCAAGATACACAAGCCAACTCTTAACCACAATAAAAAAATATAGAGATAAAAATACACATAGAGTAGGAGACCTTAACACTCCACTATCAGCAACAGACAGATCACCTAAGCAAGAAATCAGCAAAGAAACAAGAGCTTTGAATGCCATACTCGACGAGTTGGACCTAATAGATATAGATAGAACACTACACGCAGGAACCAAAGAATACTCATTCTATTCTAATACCCATGGAACATTCTCAAGAATAGACCATGATCTGGGAAACAAAACAGGTCTCAAAGGATACAAAAAGACTGAAATTATCCCCTGCATATTCTCAGACCACAACGCTCTGAAATTGGAACTCAACCACAAGGAAAAATTTGGAAGAAACTCAAACACCTGGAGACTAAGAACCATCCTGCTCAAGAATGATTCGATAAACCAGGAAATCAAAAATCAATTTAAACAATTTATGGAGACCAACAAAAATGAAAACACAATGATCCAAAACCTATGGGACACTGCAAAGGCAGTCCTAAGGGGAAAATACATAGCCATCCAAGTCTCACTCAAAAAAATTCAAAAATGAGAAATGCAGTTTTTATATTCTCACCTCAAGAAGCTGGAACAACAACAGAGGGACAGGCCAAATCCACGCACGAGGAAGCAGTTGACCAAGATTAGAGCAGAAATCAATGAATTAGAAACCAGGAGTACAGTAGAGCAGATCAATAGGACTATAAGCTGGTTCTTTGAGATAATCAATAAAATTGACAGACCACTGGCAAGACTTATCCAAAAGAATAGAGAAAGGACCCAAATTAATAAAATTATGAATGAAAAAGGAGAGGTCACAACCAACACCAGTGAAATTGGAAGGATTATTAGAAACTTCTATCAACAGCTATATGCCAATAAATTAAGCAATCTGGAAGAGATGGAGGCCTTCCTGTAAACCTATAAAATACCAAGACTGAAACAGAAAGAAACTGATTTTTTAAACAGGCCAATCAATTATGAAGAGACTGAGTCAGTGAAAAACAACCTTCCAAATAACAGAACTCCAGGCCCGGATGGTTTTCCTGGGTAATTCTACCAAACATTCAAAGAAGAAATAATATCTATTCTCCTAAAGCTGTTTCAAAAAACAGAAACAAAAGGAAAGCTACCACACTCATTCTATGAGGCCAATATTACCTTGATCCCCAAACCAGGTAAAGACCCCATCAAGAAGGAGAATTACAGACCAATCTCCCTAATGAATGAGGATGCCAAAATCCTCAACAAAATCCTGGCTAATAGAATCCAACAGTACATTAAAAGGATTATCCATCCTGACGAAGTGGGATTCAACCGTGGGATGCAAGCATGGTTCAACATTCGCAAATCGATCAGCGTGATAGATCATATCAACAAGAAAAGACTCAGGAACCATATGTTCCTCTCAATTGATGCAGAAAAAGCATTTGACAAAATACAGCATCTTTTCCTGATTAAAACCCTTCAGAGTGTATGGATAGAGGGTACATTCTTCAATCACATAAAAGCCATCTATGAAAAGCCTACTGCAAACATTATNTGGATAGAGGGTACATTCTTCAATCACATAAAAGCCATCTATGAAAAGCCTACTGCAAACATTATTCTCAATGGGGAAAAGCTGGAAGCCTTTCCCT